>NC_048299.1:150764788-150898502 GCF_013100865.1 Trachemys scripta elegans
CCCCTCCCCCTGCACCTCTTCCCCTCCCTCCGTCCCCTGCACCTCTTCTCTTCCCTCCATCTCCCTCCATCTACCCCCCTGCACCTCTTCCCTTCCATCCATCTCCCTGCATCCTCCTCCACCCACCCACTCCATCTGTACATGCTCCTGTCTCCATCCACCCCACTGCATCTCCATCCGTCCTCCTTCACCGTCGCTATCACCCCCTGCCTGCTCCCAGTTACCATCCCCAGAGGGGACAAGCAGCTCACTCCCTCATTCCTGAGTCCAAGGCTGTTCCCCTGGGAATCTGTTTCTCAGACCTGCGCCCTTTTGCTCTCTGGCCCTCACTGGTAGTTTTTGTCCCTCCCTTGGTTCGGTGTTGCACAGAGGATCTGTCCAAGCTCCTGTTTCCCCACCCCGCAACCCACAGTGGGTCTGTTCTGATCTCCATCTGATCTCCATTTCCACCAGTGGGTCTCAATTCTCTTAGGCAGCTGGGCTTGGACCAATGGCAGCTACTTTTACTCCTGGGGGAATGTTGCGCCACTGTGCGTGCACAGAAGTCATGTCCCCCACAGATTTCTTCCCCACAGAAAAATGACTTTTTGACAGGGAAGCAAAGGGAAGCCACAAGAGTGGTCCTGTGCTGCTCCCCAGCAGCATGGGTGTGTTGTTTCAGGCGCTTGGAGCAGCCAGCGGAGTGGAAAATCACGGAAGGGGTGGGGTGGGCAGGGCTGAGGATGCCCCGGACAGTGGCTCCTACCCTGTACCATGCTCAGCTACTAATCCTGGCTGGGCTGGAGAGGACGGGACTTCCTCTTCCCCTGCAAGGAGCGGCCAGGGCTGGAACAGACCCACCCCCGGAAACCTCTCTGGCTGCTGTAAGTACTGTCCCCACCCCCACCTCCTGCCCTCATCGCTCCTCAGCTGTGGAGGGGAGGGGATCACTGTATGAGGAGCTACTCCCACATCCTCCCAACCCCTGTGCATCCGGACCCACTTCATACCCAGATTGCCCCACCAAGCCTCACTCCCTGCTCCCAGATTCCCCGCCCTCCACTGACCTCCCTGAACCTGAACCCACACCCTAACAAGCCTCACTCTCTGCACACAGAGCCCCCCCTGCCCCCAGACCCCCCCCACCGAGCCCCATTCCCTGCATCCAGACCGCCCCCTGCACCCAGATCCCCACCACCAAGCCCCACTCCCTGAATCTGGACCCATCCCTGCATCCAGACCACCCCCTGCACTCAAACCCTCACCCCAACAAGCTCCACCCTACTTGCACCTGGACCACCCTGACTAGTCCTCTGCACCCAGACTCCCACCCCACTGAACCCCACCAAGCCAGCACCTGGACCCCCCTCAACCACCTTCAGCTGTACCCAGAACCCCCTCCCCGCCACAATGAGCCCCTGTTCATCCAAATCTCCCTCGCACCCAGATTGCCCCACACAGAACCGTATCACCCCACATCTGGATCTCCCTACACTAAATCCTTCCATACCTGGATCCTGCTGGGCTGAGCCTGCCTGCCTACATCTACTGTGCTTGGCACGGAGGGGCAGGGCCCCGGGGTGTTTCTGGGACAGTCTTGGTCCTTGTGCTCTGTCAGGATCGGGTGCAACTTTACCGCCGAGTCCATATCTGGGGGAGAGGGGGCGCAGGGTGATCTCCTACCCCTGTGCAGCCAGTGGCCTGTGCTCCCCACTGCCATGCTGGAGCCTCCCATTTATTTATCGACAAATAGAATTAGCAGAATTTTTCAGAATTTTAAAATATTGTGTGCAGAATTTTACATTTTTTGGCGCATAATTTTAAATGTTTTGGTGCAGAATACCCTCAGAAGTATACTTTGCAGGCTGGACTGCCACTGGCAGAGCGTCCCATGGGGGCCTGGTGAAGGATGCTGCATTGATCAGGAGAGGGGCAGCTCTGATAGGGAGACCCCTCACCCCGTCACGATTGAGGCTGGGGCTCAGGAGTTTCTGGATGGCTCAAGGGAGCCGCACTGGGATAGAGATCTGTACAGGGATGGGACAGGTCACAGACTGAACTCTCCTCCGACCTGGAGGTGTGGGTTGAGGCAGAATGTGGAAATCTGCCTGTGCAGGGGTAGCAGGAAGAATTCTCCGTCCTGGGTTACACAGGAGGTCAGACTAGCTGATCTAATGGTTCCTTCTGGTCTTGGAAGCTATGAATCTTTACAACAGCCTTTGGGGCTGTCAAACAGGCGCCTCTGGTCACTCAGCCCCACCAGCACCTAACAAGGTGAGTTGCCCCCTCTCACTGACCCAGGTCCCTGGCCCCTTTTCACGGATCTGCTCACTCCCAGCTCCACCCACTCCATGTTCTTCCCACTCCATGCCAGCTCTGCTGCACCCATCTCACACCTCTCCACTGCCTCCCCCCTCAGACTCATCTCTGCGGTCCCTCTCCCCAGCCCCTCTGCGCTGCCCCCGCTTGCTGCCTCCCAACCCAAGGACAGAGCAGAGAGACTAAAAACTCTAAGTCATCTCTGTGGCCTGACCAATGAGAAGCAGCTTTGCTTCCCCGCAGCCCAGGCCAGCTGCTGTGCCCCAGCATATCCAGATCATGTGATGCCTCATTGTCCTTCTCAAGGCTTTCCCCCCCCCCTCCTCTGTGCCTGACCCCAGCTCCTGTTCCCTTCCCGTTAGGCTCGGATCCGGCCAGCCACAATCCCTCAGAACCACTCAAAGGTCTGGCATTGATGCAATGCGGCGTCAGCCAGCGTCAGCGCTCCAGCATCTGCCTCACCTCGCACCTTTGCAGTCCAGTCACACAGACCTCGTAACGGTGCCAGAACGCCCCCCCCCCCTCCTCAGCACCATTGCTCATCTGCCCCATGCCGTTCCTCACCTAACTCGTAAGACAGGAATCTCTCTCTCCATAGCAGAAGGAATCTGGAGTACTTGTCTGGGGGGGTCCTTTTGTTTTTTAAGTCTGGCATATGCTTCTCCCTGGTGAGTGTCCGTATTCCACAGGGACCCTGGAAGCTAGCAACGAGGCTGGCGACTTCTTGGGGAAAGCTATTCATTTCCCTGCATTGGGCTGGAATGAAAACTGCAAGCAGCTGAGCTGCAGCTTTTAGCTTCCGTCTTCGAGTGGGTCACGGGGAAGGAACACGTAAAGCTTGCTCGCCAGCCGCATGATTTGGCTTATTTGCTCTGTCGTAGCAGGTGCTTAATTGTGGCATAAAAGTTCCTGGCAGCTTTACGATCAGTTTAATTCCTGAGTGACTCCCCGCCGCCTGAAGCAAGACAAAAGCACAATTGTGGCTTTTGGGCCAAACCTCCAGGCTGTACGTTGGCACTGAAAAACAGCTCAAACAAGCACATTCCCGCAGCTACTCCAGTCTCAGCTTCTCCCAGCAGGAGGTGCCGCCGGGAATGGTGTAGGAGCGAGGCAAGGCCCAGCCAGCAGATACTGGCGAAAGAATGTCGGCTCTGGATGAGCTCCCAGCTATTCCGTTCCCAGCTTCTTCCAACAGGAGGTGCTACAGGAAACGATGCCGGAGTGCTGGCCCCAGGGCAGCTCCCAGGTGCTCTGGGCTCAATGTCTTCTAGCAGGCACTTCAGGGAATGTTGCCAGAGCATTAGCTATGGGGGAGGCCAAGTGGGAGTGCCCAGGAATGCTGACTGTGGAGAAGCCCATAGCTACTCAAGTCCCTGCTTCTCCCAGTAGACGGTACCATAGGGAAGGATGTCACATGGAGGGGAATTCAGTTATTCAAGTCCTAGCCTCTCTAAGGAGGAACCATTGTAGGGAATGGGGTAGAAGTTATTAGCTACTCCAGTCCCTCAGCAGGAGGTGCTGTATGGAACAGAGGCAGAGTACTGACTCTAGAGAAGTCCACAGGTATTCCTCTGGTAGTGTCTTCCAATAGGAGAGGCTGTAGGGAATAGTCCAGGAATGCTGGCTCATTGGGGGGTTCTCATCTCAGCTGTACTCCAGATGTAAGGTCCAGATTCTGTTCTAGAGGATCCACCTTTCCCCACTCCCTGGCTGCAGTGCGTTCAGCTGCAGTGCGTTCAGCTGGTCAGTCCCATAATTCCCCAGTGAGTAGGAAGTGAATGGCCAGTAGGGGCTAAGATAGTTATGATGAGGTGCTCAGGTGTGATACCACAAAGAGAGCAGTATGAAAGCAAAGAGAGAAAGAGGGCTGGATGGATAGAGGAATACCTATGGTGATTGATGGATGGATGAATATCTATGGTGATAGATGGATGGACAGAGGAGTACCTATGGTGACAGACTGACAGATGGATAGATTCAGAAATGTAAGACTGGGAGGGACCTCGAGAGGTCACCTAGTCTAACCTTCCATGCTGAGGCAGGATTAAGTATCCTAAACCATCCCTGACAGGCATGTGTGTCTGAGAGAATCTGCAGGTAGTTCATTTCCATTCAGAAGGTCTAAAGCTCTATTGATCCCTCTATTTCTGATGGACATTTGAAGTGTTGAGCCTCAGCGCGTGGATTTCTCCCATCCCAAATCATTACCCAGCCAGTTTGTATGTAAAATGTAGGTACTGCCTCGCTGATGGGGCAGGAACATGAGCTTTTTCCTCTTTCCCCCCTTGTCCCTTCCTGGAAGACTGACCGAGACCACAATCTGATCACGAGCCTAGGTCACCAGAAGCCCCAGCCCCTCTTACAGTCTCATCACAGCCTCAGGAACAAAGAGATCTCTGGCTGAGCTGAGAGAGAACAGCCAAGCATGAGCCTAAGCTGCCCTTGGAGCTCCAGCTGTAAGTCAGTAACTGGATGCAATGCAAAGCAGAAACAGCAGCATCCCCTCCCTTCCCCGTCTGCTGTTTTATCACAGCTGTAATTAAAATGCAGTTTACTCTGTGTGTCAGTGTCTCTCTCTGATATAAGCCTCTTGAACTTGTCCCAAAAGGCTCCCATCTGCCCTGCTTTATAATCACCCTCGCTCCCAGTCAAATAGCTCCAAACCCAAATACACACACTGAGCTTTTCGTCCAGCCATCACAGCAGCCACGGGTCAAGCTGGGGAGTTGAGTGCGAAAGGGGTATGAACAGGCAAATGAAAGGATGTCAGGAAGGCGGAGAGGGCAAACAGCTAGCTACCAGCTTCCAGAAGTGCCCTTCTTGGAATAATTGTCTCTCTCTAGGCTTGTATACTGTGACCATCTCTTGGACCCAGAAACCCTCCAGCCCCCTACCCAGCCCCACATTCTCTGCTGTCCAAAATCCCAGACCTCTACCCAGACCCAGTGACGCATTCTCTGTTACCCAGAAGCCCCATGGAGTCCCTGCCCAGCGAAATGTGCAGTGACTTCCCAAAGAAATTCACGTCACTGATAAATACTCTTCCTCCAACCTCCGTATGTCCCTCACCTGCTGTGGCCTGGGCCTGGTGGGGAGTCTGGCAAAGCTCAGCTCCTCTTCCTCTGGAGAGCTTGGTGCTAGCTGCCAAAGCCTTGTCAGCGCACAACAGGCTGAGCTGAATCAGCTCTGGGTGTGGTCATGAAGAATGTACCTTCCGGGTAAAGTTCAGATGCTGCCAGTGAAGGGCAGAGAGCTGCCACAGGCTGTGTCAGAGGAACAGGTTCTCTGCCTATTCTGATAGTAAGGGGGGTAGCTGACCATGCACTGATGTATAGGGAGGTTGTCGTCCAGGCCAAGCCCCCAGCTAGGCTGCATTCCCAGGCAGTAACATTAATGTGAGTGCCCAGGAAGCACCATCCTCTTTCCCCTCAAATCATACCCACTCTCTGCCTTCCCGTGAGTCTGCATGAAGGAACCCTCAACACATCGTCCTGGAGAACTTAAAGTGCAGGCCATCCTGCAGGGAGGGAGTCATATGTACTGGATATTCAGTAATATTCAGTAGAATTCACCCTGCAGAGCAGGTGATTTTAAGGCAGTAGGGTGCCTGGGCAATATGCCCAGCTAAACTTTAAAAAGGCGCTGAGCTCTGTTGTGGCACAACCACATCTAATTTGGGGTGGGGGGTGGGTGAAGTGTTGCAGATTCCTTTGGGGGTATACTCTGAATTCACAGCAGCCTTTGCCTTTCTTGATGGAGTTGGGAATACTTCAACTTTCTGCATTCCCAGGGCATAGAACTTGCCCTACCCACCTCCAAGCCTTGCTATGAGCTAATCACCAATGGGTATCCCTCTGCCAGGAACCACCTGGGCCTTCTCCCTCTGGTGACTGGAGATACAGACCCGGGGTACGTTAAACGGGACACAATGAGCGGACACCTGGACACCTTTCCGGCTAGGAAAATAAAACTGGACCAAATCTGGACTGACTATGTCAGTGTCTAGCAACAGCTACAAAACACAAAGGAAGAAAACGTGAGTGAGCTAGGTACTTACGAGCTGTGGTACATCTTGGTCTTCTTCACGGTGTGGTGGGCTTTGGCTTGGGCTTCCATCGCTTTCTCTTCTCAGCAGGCTCTGAAAGGAGAGGTGGGAAAGGTGCAGGTGAGATGAGTTGACCTGGAACTCCTCTCTGCCTGGCTTTCTCGCAGGATGCCCCCTCCCTCCCCATGGGCAGAGGCAGCCCCTGGACAGGGAGATCCTAGACCATCACTCTTGCATGATGGCTCCTTAAAATCCAGTTCTGACAAGCAGCATGAAGACTCAGGGCTACACAGTCTCAGGTGATGGGGAGGAAAATTCTCAGTGATGTTGAACTTCACATCCGTTTCTTTCTTCCCTAATTCCTTCACATGGTGCAGTTCTTAACAACCCCCGCAGCAGGGGATGCGGAGGGACCAGCATTATTCCCAGTCATTGTTCTAAACTTTGTCTGTTTTACCCTTTCATCTGAGGATCTCAAAGCACTTTACAGACTTTCATTAAGGTTGCCTCACCCTTCCTTCCAGGGAGGTGGGGCAGTCTTATCTCCATTTTACAGATAGGAAAACTGAGGCTCAGAG
This sequence comes from Trachemys scripta elegans, assembly GCF_013100865.1. Classification (NCBI taxonomy): domain Eukaryota; kingdom Metazoa; phylum Chordata; order Testudines; family Emydidae; genus Trachemys; species Trachemys scripta. The sequence goes on from NC_048299.1 coordinate 150,771,710, forward strand.
AGAGGAAGTGATTTCCCCACAGTCAAGGCTGAGCCAGGACTAGAACTCAGGAATCTTGACTCCCCGTCCCCTGCTCAAATCACTATGTGTTGGACAGCTTTTGCTGAGAGCATTACAATCAGTTTGTTTGTGACCTAAGCAAAACCCAGCGCCCCAGAGTTCAAAGCAGACCAATGAGCCCTCTTGCTTGTTTATTTTGTCTAAAGTTTCCCTCATTTGAACTCTGGAGTGAGGTAGCACAAGAGGTATTTTCTCCTCCTCTCTCTATTCAGTTGCTATATCAACAGTTTCCAAACACATCAGGGGCAGAGCTGGCAAGCTGGAGCCCTGATACAAAGAAGCAGCTGCTGCACCAGGCACGCTTTCAGACACAGAGATTTGGAAACTGTTTGGAGGGAGCTTGAGGCTGAGTTTTAAGCAAGGCTGGGTCATGAATTAAGTAAACCTGGGGAGAGTCTTCAGCAAAAGCAGGATAAGTTCTGTGAGAGACTGGGGCAGTTTCTAGCAAAGCCAGGCTGATTTATGGGTTAGTGTGAAACTCAGCTAGTTTGGGCTGAATTTGACTTTGAGAAAGAAGGAAAGATCAGAGGATGTGAACCCCAGTGCAGTTCAAATCCTGCGGGGGATATTACTGGGAAGGGTGGATAAAATCACTCCTTGAAATGCACAAAGAGGTTTGATTTTATTACTCAACAGAGCGAAATCCTGCCGGCTTTTCTTCCTGGCAGAAGCCACCTGGGGTCCCCTTGCACAGTGCACCAGCCGCTAAGCATTCACATGAACTCTAGTAACCCCTTCAACGAGAACTGGTCCAGAGCTGGGCTAATTCAGTCTACTGCCATTATGGAGATAGTCTAATGAGCTGGCTGGCTGGGGAGAGAGATGGCATCTCAGACGGATGGCTTTATGGACTTAATATCCATTCAGGCCCAGCAGGCAATAAAAGTATCAGGCAAAGCACTTTGCAAAATCACAGAGCCTAGCCCAGCTGTAGGTGGAATGAGGAGAGCGGGAAAGGGATGCTGTGCTGCCAGGCATGGCACCAGGGAGATGGAACCGGTGCCACAGAAAGGAAAGCTGAGCCAGCGCTGCAGAGCACCAGGACGGCTGAGCTAATGTCACAGATCAAACGGTGCTACAACAGGGTGGGTAGAGGGGCATGAGGTCAGCTGGGTGCAAGAGCCATGCTGTGCCAGAACCCCCCTTAGCAACTACAGCTGGGACAATGAGCAGGGAAAATAGCCCCAGCCACGCCCCGCGCATATAGAGCCATTCATACAGTAAGGTGCCCGGGGCCTTTGGGCCAGTTCTGATCCTACTAACAATTAGCAGTTCAGCCTCTCTCAGATATTCCCAGTCTGGAGCCCCAGGGACAGCTGCAGCAGCAACACCAGGCCACACCCCTTGCCAGAAGTAGGTAAAAGAGCCTCTCTCCAAGACGGTATCCCACACGCCAAGCTCCATCCCAGAGACAGCACACTGGATTAGACACACCATTGGGCTGTGCTAGTCTGGCCGTTCCTGGCTTCCCGGGTGAATGCATATTAGTCTTACAAAGATTTCATGCCAAACTGCACACCATGATCAGTTTACCTGTTACTGACATACAGCCACCTCAGCGGTGAAGTGCAGCTGCTGTTTCACTGTATACGGCGATGCTGTTTAACAGTTTGGGATGGATAGCAAAGAAGAATCTTGCAGCAAATTGGAACTGCAGGGGGAGACATGGTAAGTAGGTGGAATGCAATCATCTGCGTTGGAATTTGGCCAGGACACCTGGGTTAACACCCCAACTCTTTCACGGTGTGCTATGGGCTATTGAATAAACGTGAGTGATCAAGCTTGGTTTCATGTCCCATCCAAAATGCAGCACCTGCTAACATCCAGCTGGAACATTCAGTTACTACTGAGGTACTGAAGCAAAGAACCTCCTATTGAATCACCAGCATCACTTCCTATGTCACATAGATTTCCCTTGGAGGTCTCCCACACAAGTATTAACACAACCTGCGCTCTTCTTAGATGGATCGCAGCTGCAGGTGGGGCAGGGGTAAGGCAGATGATGAAACCTAGAATGGGAGTTGGGGTCACTATGGATTCTGAGCACAAGATCATTTCTCTTGGAAGAGCAGAAGTACCTCCAAGCTATAAACATTCCTAAAACAAGGCTCCTCATGAAAAGGCCAATCAGACTCCATCAGAGGAGTGACTGCCAACATCAATTCCCACTCACTGGTTCCAGATCTCATTGACTCAGGTTACAAATGGAAGGATGATACTCTAACTACTAGTCCCACAATCTCCGCCTGAGAGCTGCAAATCCAGCTGGGTTCTGGGTGATGAACTCTTTGCAATGGGAAGGAAATGGGCAATTATGCTGATGATGCGCAGCTCTGAACAGGCACTGGCTGCCTCTCCTGAACCTTCCTTGACTCCACGGGGCTCATGGGAATGAAAACATAACTCGAAAATACACAGCCTGCAGTAAGCGGGTGCTTCTCCCATGGAAATATCTGGGCCAGATGCAGCAGTGGCTTGGAAGTGTAATAATCCTTCCTCTCTCCTACCTGGGATCTGACTTGTCTGTTTAGTTGTAAGCTCTTTGTCACACTTTCATAGGACATGCTCTGCTTCACACAGTCTCTCTGGCAGCATCCCCTTCTTAGCGCTAGGCCCTGGGCCTCTGCTTTTCATAGGGGTGAGCCCCATGGCCCTGTTACCAAGACACTGGGTCCCCAGCTTCAGCTCCTCCGAGTCTCACTTTGGCTCCTCCAGACCTAGAATCCCTGCTTGGAGACTTAACCCTCATGGGAGCTAGACAAGCAGCAGATGTTTGCAGCAAGGCAAAGGAACCTTTTCAAAACGAGATGGTTGGCTGGAATACAGGAAAAAGGACTGCCAGAACCTGGGACTGGACAATAGAGGATGGATCACTTGATAATTGCCCTGTTCTGGTTATTGCCTCTGGCACCAGCCACTGTCGGGAGACTGGGTACTGGGCTAGATGGATCATTGGTCTGATCCAGCATGACCGTTCTTATGATCCTTAGGTTAGAATGGAAAAGCAAAGCTCACATGCCAGTCCACCCTGGCAGCACAACCTGCCTCTCTTGCCTTAGCATCCAGGATTCAATCTCCCTTGCAGTAGGTAGGCAGCAGCATTGTCCTTCCAATCTGTTCACGTTCCACTTCGGTTCTTGTTGCAATCTGGTGAGCTGCACCAGGGTCCCCACCCTTTCCTGGGCTCAGACGTGGAAGGAGGATTCATAGATTCATAGATTCTAGGACTGGAAGGGACCTCGAGAGGTCATCGAGTCCAGTCCCCTGCCCTCATGGCAGGACCAAATACTGTCTAGACCATCCCTGATAGACATTTATCTAACCTACTCTTAAATATCTCCAGAGATGGAGATTCCACAACCTCCCTAGGCAATTTATTCCAGTGTTTAACCACCCTGACAGTTAGGAACTTTTTCCTAATGTCCAACCTAAACCTCCCTTGCTTCAGTTTAAGCCCATTGCTTCTTGTTCTATCCTTAGAGGCTAAGGTGAACAAGTTTTCTCCTTCCTCCTTATGACACCCCTTTAGATACCTGAAAACTGCTATCATGTCCCCTCTCAGTCTTCTCTTTTCCAAACTAAACAAACCCAATTCTTTCAGCCTTCCTTCATAGGTCATGTTCTCAAGACCTTCAATCATTCTTGTTGCTCTTCTCTGGACCCTCTCCAATTTCTCCACATCTTTTGCGGAGCCCAGAACTGGACACAATACTCCAGTTGAGGCCTAACCAGCGCAGAGTAGAGCGGAAGAATGACTTCTCATGTCTTGCTCACAACACACTTGTTAATACATCCCAGAATCATGTTTGCTTTTTTTGCAACAGCATCACACTGTTGACTCATATTTAGCTTGTGGTCCACTATAACCCCTAGCTCCGTTTCTGCCATACTCCTTCCTAGACAGTCTCTTCCCATTCTGTATGAGTGAAACTGATTTTTCGTTCCTAAGTGGTGCACTTTGCATTCATCTTTGTAGGATGGTGGAAAGTCCCCTTGACCAGGCAGTCATCGAAAGCTAATGCCCTGTCTTCCATTGTGTCTCCAAGGTGACATCATTCATACGGTGCCAGTTCTTTATGGCATGCAGTGTAGTTGTAGCCGTGTCCATCCCCAGATATTCAAGAGACAAGGTGGGGGAGGGAATATCTTTTATTGGACCAATTTCTGTTGGTGAGAGTCTGAGAGAGACAAAGCTTTCAGGTCAGAAGACGAGCTCTGTATCAGTTCGAAAGCTTGTCTCTCTCACCAACAGAAATTGGTTCAATAAAAGATATTACCTCACCCACATTGCCTCTAGTTCTTGATAGCACATTCCGACCAACCCAGACATACCTAAGTGCCCAACACCCATCTCTGATTTCCCTGTCTGAGGAAAGACAGTAACCCCTTCTATCCCAGGAGGCAACAATACAAAAGTGAGTGGGGATATTTTTCATAAAAATGATCCAGAAGTTTCCACCTTCTCCATATGCTCACTATGGATATGCACAGTGCCTAGCACAATGGGGCTCTGACTTTGGTTGGGGCCTCGTCCATAGTATTAAAGACGCACAGAGCATGAGCTGATCAGGACATGGGTGTCAGTGGCAAAATCGGGTGATTTGGACCAGTTTATCATTTAATGGGTGTGCAAAATGGGTGTGCTTTTCACACTGATGGGAGGTGTAGCCGGAAAAGCACCTAATGGAAGGATGTAAGGTAAAGCAGCCGGCCCCTTTTTAACGTACCCTACACCTTGCCCAGCAAGCCCAGGGTCAAATCCAGTCATTACTTTAACCCTGATTCAGCAGGATTTGCACCTACTCAGGTCAAGGACTGAATATGGTCCTATGTCAGTGCAGGTTTCATGACTTTGCCCCAGTGTGTAGCTCATACTTTCATTCATACTGGGGTGGAATTTCATAGGTCCATTGACAGATTCTTAGGGTTTAAGGCCAGAAGGGACCAACAGACCATCTGACCTTCTACATAACACAAGCCAGAGATTTCCACCTAGTTACTCCAGTATTGAGACCAAAAACCCGTGGCCCTGGGGAAGTGGATTGGCCAAATCCTAGGCCAATGTGGGAGCAGGCTTGAGTCCGAAATGACCAATTAAGAAGTGGTTCTTTATACAGCATCATGCAAATCGCGGCTGTATGGCTGTGTTCTGCCACCAGCCCTGGCCTGGTTCTGAGCATGCACGACAAACTTGGAGCCTGCAGGGAGAGCTGCAGCTGCCGGTATGAAACATTTACAGGCCTGACTCCCCACTGAACTGCCGCTTCATACAGTATTCATAGCTTCATGCAGTATTAAGAGCTGCTGACGTCTTATAAAAAACTGTGAAAAGCTTTCTATTTGGAGACCGTTCTGCTTATAATAGCATGTCCCGTGGTCTCTGCTTTTCTCTCTCCCTGGGCTTTTTATTGCTGGGGAGAGCGGCACAAAAATAGGAGGATAATATTGCCACTGGTACCTCACACTTTTCATCTGCAAAATGCTTGGCAATGAATTAATTCACACAACGCATCTGTGAGGCAGCTAAATATGATTATCCTCCTCCTTGCTTTTTACAGCTGGGGGAAACTGAGGCCCAGAGAGGGGAAAGGAAAGGTACTGGGTTGGGGATCTGGGTTCTATTCCTGGTACTGCCACTCTCTGGACTCACTGTGTGACCTTGGCCAAATCCCATTGGTTAAAGGAAAAAATAATACCATTGCTTTCCTCCCACACTTTGTCTATTTAGACTGCAAGCTCTTCAGGGAAGGGGCTGTCTCTTAGCGTGTGTATGTACAAGGCTCTGATCCCAGTGGGAGCCTCCCGGCGCTTCAGTAATAATAATATAAGGCCTCAGAGGGAGTCAGTGTCTTCCTGGGGTGAGAACTCAGCACTGCCTCATACTCTGTAACCTGGGCTCTGTCTAGCTGAGGCCTGAAACTCTTAACTCTTTTGTTCATTTACAGGCTTGACAGATAACAGAGTGGCTGCCTCTGCGAAACCTCTGCTTGTTCCAACGCCAGCTCCAGTTTCCCTTACCTCCAGCAGGGACTTAGCAGGGTTTCCCTTACTGCGACTCGTCCTGGCTGATGGGGGGCTGCCCCTTTTAAATCCCAGTCAAGACCACCTTAGCTGGCCCCCTTCTTGAGGCCAAGACTTGAATGGATACTGAATTCCCAGGGTGGGCGTGTGAGGCTCCTTACCCCGCTCCCTGCTCTGTGGACACATCGAGGACTTCGTTCTCTAGGGCTCTCGTTGGGGCACGTGTCCCCAGCGTTAAATTCACACATAAAGAAGAAGAAAAATGAAGCTTCTGTTTCCAAGCAACTGTCTCCAATAGCAATAAAAGCCGAGAGGGTTGTGGGGAGAGATGTGCAGAGGAAATGAAAGCAGGGTAAGAAGAGCTGCCTCTGAAGAGAATCCTTCTTCCAGTTTGCTTCTGAATGTTCCAGATAACGTCCCTTACTTTCCTTCTCCCCCCTGCCATCGCCTGAGGGGTGCTGAGCACCTGCAGTTCCCTTCGAAGGCAGGCACAGATTCAGAAGACATGTTCACACTACAATTAAACCCCCATGGCTGGCCAGTGTCCCTGACTCGGGCTGTAAAATGGCAGTGCAGACATTCAGACTTGGGCTGGAGCCTGAGCTCTGGGACCCAGTCCTGCTGACACGGGCCAGCCATGGGTGTTTAATTGCAGTGTAGACCTACCCAGAAAGCTCTCTGACTCTAACGGCTATGATCCTGTGACAGAGCTGGTGGTGGGAAAAGCTGAGGGGGACGTTAAACCATCTCCTCTGCCTCAAAAGCCAAAGCGCATCAGGGCTGTTGGCTGGATTTTGGAGGGGAAAGGGAATGAATGGTTTTAAGACATGTCCTGCATTTGTTAAGTTGAATGCCTTATTATTTGTAAAAACAAACACACACAAAAATGGAGGCACTTTGTAGGTATAATAATCATCAGTTAACCACTTTAGTTCTATAAGGCCTATTCCAAATCAGGGCCATACCCCCCTAGACTAGAGACACATAGGGAGGCATGGTTCTGCCCCAAAGAGCTTACAATATAAACCAAGACAAGGGGCAACAAGTGAGTGTAACAAACAATAGGAGGCAATGGAGGATGAGGGTAACGGTAATATCTTGTAGTTAGATAGGCTACAAACTGGCCTGCTTCTGCTGCCATTGAAAATCCATGGAAAGACTCCCATAGGATAAGGATCAGGTCCAATATTGTTAGCCAATACATACAGGTTAGGCATAGTATACGCCATATTAATAGGTATTTATGTGCACAGTATTAATATAAATATCTAAGTGTTGGGATGTGATGTTAACTGAATGCATTATGCTCTCCCCACTGTTCTGCTCACCCATGTCAAGTATCCCACAACACTTTGCAAAGCTGAAGTCAAGCTTTGGCGTTAGAAAACAGGAAGCCTGTGAAAGCCAAGATGCATGAATGGTGTGTCCGAGCACAGGTTGGGATGTACCTCCACGCACAAATGGTTTGGAATGCAGTGTCCAAATCAGAGATAAGAAAAGTACACAGCAAGACCAGAAGCTAAGCAACTCTTCCGAACTGGTGGGTAGGATTTTAGCGACGTTAAAAAGTTTTGTAATTTGTGAAGCCATCCTATAAATACGACTAGCTGAAATGCCTATCTTGGAAGCACACCTCCTGTGGAAGGAGAACACATGATGAGAATTTGCTTCCCAGAGGGGGTATGTATGTCTTCTTTTCATAGTGTACTGTTTTTCTTTAGACAATACATTTGTCTAAGTGAGGTTATTTGATCTCTTGAGCATTTTTAAGAACGAACCGCGAGTGCAGTCAAACAATTGACTTTTAGTGAATAATCTGCACAATTTGAGGGCTCCTGAAGCATTTCAAATATTTCTTTTCAAATTATCTTTTAAAATTCCCTGTTGGACTACAAGCCCGGGAGCCCTCTTAGCATTTGCTACTAAACCTTTCCCTGGACTCACTGGCTTCAGTTTTGTAACATACCCTCTCCCTCCCCTTCCGGATAGTGCTGGAGATTTTCTCCTGCTCCCCAGGGTAGGGTGAGCAGGACCAGAATTTATCATCTCCAAATTCAAGGGATGACATCATTAGCTGCCTGTCTTATATGGCTCTTATCACCATAGTATCTGAGCACCTTGCAATGATCAATGGATTTCATCCTCTCAACATCCCTGGGAGATAGGGAAGTGTCACCCCCTTTTACAGCTGGCAAATTGAGGCACAGGGGAGATTAAGTGACTTACTCAGGGTCACACAGAAAGTCTGTGGCTGAACCAGAATCAAACCCAGGTCCTGAGCCCCCATCCAGTGCCCTACTCACTAGATCATCTTTCCTGGAGTCTCAGAGCTAAGACAGCCCTGATACTTCTAACAGTTTTTTTAACTGATTTAACTGCTGGGTGAAATGTAGCCAGTGGGTAAGACACTGGATGAGGGGTTGGGATGCTTGGTTTCTATTCCTGTCTCACTGAGTGGCTTTGAGCAAGTCACAGCCCCAGTCTGTGCCTCAGTTTCCCCATCTATAACACTGGGATAATGATAGCCACTTTTCTAAAGCAATTTGAGATCTACTGACTCTAAGAGATGAGTATTATTATCAGATAGGGAGCTAGGACCAAGCCACAGAACCTGGCAATGGACTCTGAATTTCTCAGAATCAGTTGTCAGGTTCATCCCATTCCAGAGAGGTTAGAATTTCCTCAGCATCTGGGGTGTTTGGACCCAGTGTCCCAGTCCATATCTGCTCCCTTTGCATTGTTCAGGGGTGATTGTATCTGATGCCTGTTCTCTATGCAGCGCCCTTAGCATCCTGATAAAAATGAGGGAACTCCCTGAATCAAAAGTATTGCCAGTATTCCACACATATTAACCTGCACATGGAGCATACGGGCCCTGAATACACAAACAGGTCAAATCTCATCAAGAGGCCTATCTTGCAAGGTGCTGAGCCCTCACAGAAGTCAATGGGAGCGAAGGATCGGGTCAGTACATCAGAATCCGCATCACAGGCATATGACCTACTAGATGTCCCTTCACCCCATGCACACCAGCACTTTTAAAGAGGCACTTCTATCCATGCAGAACGTAGCTTTACCAGAAAGAAACACCTCCCTTCCACATGCCCTCCAGGAATCAGTTTGTGGTTGGAGGTTGCACTATAGGCCCCTCCACCGCACCCCACCCCACCCCACCCCAGTCAAGTGAAAGACCTAACTCCTGCTGAATTCCATCTCAGAACTCCCATTTATTTAAGTATGGAGCAGGATCGGCCCCTTAAATACAGGTGAACCATCAGCAAAAAGGAAGGCAGAATCATTAAAAGCAGCGACCAAGGTTCAGAGCCAAGCAATGCACCGGCACTCCTACCTGTGTGCTGATTCTTGTTGCCTTAACACACGAGGCTGTACGTTCTCTCCACTCTTCCACTCCGTCTTCCTGTGTCCAAGGAACAGCTGGTAGGATCTCCCAGGTCCTTGAAGTACTAACTAGCCTGAGCAGGTAAGTTCCATTCTTATACATCTGCCCATGTGATCTGAACAAATGCCCTAGGGATGAGTTTTTGAATCAAACAAAAAAAATAGTGCTGGGAACCAAACCTGTTGAGCCGGAATCTACGCTCAACAGAAAGGAATTTTCCACTTATAGGCATTCAATCCAGCTCAGAGGTTTACAGCCTGCTCTTTTCCTGCATTGAAGATCACATCTAGGGGGACGGGATGGGACAAAGAAAGGGAGAAAGAAACTGATATTATGCTTATATAGGGCTAGAGATAGATGATAGCTCTTACATAATGCTTATCAGTAGTTCTTAAAGCCTTTTACAAAGGTGGTCAGTATCATTAAACCCATTTTACAGAGGGGGAAAGTGAGGCACAGAGAGGCAAAGTGACTTGCCCAAGGTCACCAATCAGACCAAGGAATAGAACCCAGGTCTCCTGAATCCCAGTCCAGTGGTCTATCCATTAGGCACAACTGCTTCTAGATAGAAAAAGAGGGGAAGGCAAGAGGGATGGATAGGTAGATATAATCTGGATGGATGGATAGTACGGAAGGCAGGATAGATGAACAGATTAGATCCAATAGGATCCCACAGTGCTTTACAAACTGTACTGACTGATCCTACAAAGCACATCATTTCACCTACAACTGAAAGATCACCACCTCTGGAACAGAACACGGCAGTTGTTCAAAAGCATCCCTTTCAGGACATGAAATGAAAAGGAACACAGTATCCAACAGGGGAAATGTATGGAATCAGCCCTTGCTGACACTCATATTCTAACACCATGGGAACTTTAATGGACACATGCTCTCAAGACCTTAGGTGAAGAGTGCACTCCCTGCACTCAGTGCCCGCTATCCCCAAAGCCCTCGCCCCCCAAAGGCACATTCTACCTTGTTCTGGTTCTGTTCTCACCTCGCATGCTCTAGGTGCTGAGGCTAATGCATCCAAGTCCAGTGGCACGGAGAGGTGACCGTTGGCCAGGTAATGGAAAGGGGAAGGTGAGTCAGTGGGAACAGAGAGATGCTGATGAGTCAATGGGAACCAGGAGGTGATAATAAGATAATGGGGAATGGGTAGTTATCAGATCAGTGCAAGACAGGAATGTGATGGGAAATTTCTAAGAACCAATTGTGACATTTTGTGTTAACCGAAATGTCTGGGGTGAATCACCACCACTCATTCACAGCAGGAAGGAACCCTGTCTGTGCCCTCCCCAGGGAAACTCTCCCCAGCCACCGGCAACTGGCAACACAGGCTCTGCAAGCCCCACTCTATTCTTCTGCAAACTAGCAATTAGCACACCCCACTTTGCTATTCTCGAGGGCCTCACCTTCTGGTCACCTGTAAGACACACGGATCTGCTGCCTCTGTGGGAGCAGTGCACCCCAGTTTACTAGTTTCGCTTCAGTTCAATGCACATCTTAGTTCAAGGCACTGAAGTTTATTTAATAGCACTTAAGATACAAAATAAAAGCAAGTGTAAGGATTTGGAAACATAAGGTTACAGGTCAAAGAAACAAAGGTAATCTATAACCTATCCTTATTAACAAGTTACTTTCCTGTCTAATAAGGCATTTCTCACCCAATGGTCAGTCCTTACAGAGCTTGTCCATTCCAGAGAGCAGGGATTTACCTTTCATGAGATGCCTCGGCTGGCAGTCTCTCCTCTCTAATGGATAAAATCTTGGGTCCTCACCTCTTCATTTATACAGTTACAGACTATGGTTTCTTACCCCAGGGTGTCCCCTATTCAGAGACTTTTCTTGGGGTTTTATTGTCTTTGCAAATCCTCAAGCTGGCACCTGGTCCTGACAGTATATGATGCTGGCTCCATGGATGTCCATTGCTCTCAGGTGTTCACTGAGTTAGTCGTGACTGTGAGACCCTCCTTCCCTTAGGTGGCAGGTTTCACTTCTAATATTTAATTTTTTCGCAGTAACCATGACAGTCAGCTAGAGTGTAGCTTCCGGCAGAGACCGCACATGATGTTGAGAAGCCGGTCGGACACAGAGGTATACTTGCCAATGCCTGGGTCTGTCTGTGACCATCACACCAGAACAACGGGGACAGCTCCATAAATTATCGGTGTCAAATGAGGACATAGGTTGCCACTGATTCAATGGACAGCAGGCAGAAATGCGCCGCCACTGGACAAATGCAGGTTGTTTTCTGCTGGTGCAACTATTACCTCACCTTCTAATTGAGATGCTGCCGTGCCCTGGGGCCTTGCTGGCCCAGTGTGCTGGGCAATCACCTGGTGCTTAGTCACAGGTACAGTATGTTCTCATAGGAGGCAACACGCCGTTTTCACGTCCAAGTGGCAACGTACTTGAGGGCGAGAAGATGGGAATTTAACCATGAAACTCCATGATCATGATCTGCCCAAAACTGCAACCATCAGAGGGGTGGGAAGTGTTGTACTGCAAGAGAGAGCCCAGGCACACAGCCATGTTTGCTTCAGTCCGGCACTGTCTACACGCTTGCTGCTAGCTCCAGAAGGGAGTTCTCCTCTGAGCAACCTGCAGATCGTCTAACCTCGGCCTCTGCAAACTGCTTGGCATCAGCCCTGGGGCCCCAGCTACAGCCCCTGTGCTGATTCCTGCCCATTCAAACTACCTAGCCTCAGCCCAGTGCCCCAGCTGCAGTCACTACAGCCTGCCTGTCCTCAGCCCCTGTGCCCACTGCAGCCCCTGCAAACAGCCCAATCTCGGCCTGTGGGCCAGCTCTACCCGCTGCAAACTAGCCAGCCTCAGAAACAAGCCCTGCCTCACCCTCAGGTCCAGTTCCTGCAAGCAGCCTAAGGGCTCCGATTCTTAATCCACTGAAGCCCGGGGTGCTCTGCCTGACTACGAGCTATGGCATCTGGCCTTCTGTCAATCCCCATCCCAAATCTCTTCAGTCTGGTGAACTCCAGGGTTTCTCTCCCAATTCTCATGACACTGTCATGAGTCTCATGATAATGATTGTTTTCTTTAAAGCCCCAGCTCCTGGAGTCAAGCGGCGATGTGATGATGTCAGGACCACGGCCACCCATCACCCATGGACCTACTCTGGTGAAGATAAGAAGGCCAACAGTTGTGCTGTATGTATTCCGGAGCAATCTCCGGCAGTTTGAATTCTCCAGTGACTCAGACTGATTGGAAATCTTATTCAGTCACTGGTTCTGACGCAGGGCCTTGGGATCCTGGCTTCCTGCCAAGAGAATAGCATTTGGGGGTTTTCTTTGTTTTCCCTTTGATTTTCCACCCTTGTGGTTTACCCGTTGTGACCCCATGTTCAGTTGCAGGGCTAGTGGTTCCGGTGAGGCAGCAGCCTTTTTAAGGAAGAGCAGGAAGTGGTAGCAGACTCCCTGTAAAAAACGGAGTCACCTTGAAATCCCCTTCAGACCAAGAGCTCAATAGGCTGAAACTAAACACACAGGGAAGAGGCCTGTGGACAAGTGCATTTGGAGTAACAGAGACTTGACTCCAGCACAGTGGCTGGAATTGGGGGCAGGGCTCATGCCAAGCAGTTTGCAGAGGCTGAGAGTCGGACAATTCGCAGGGTGCTCAGAGGGGGGCTCCCTCCTGGAGCTAACAGCAAGCGTGCAGAACTGAAGCAAACATGGCTGTGTGATTGGGCACTCTCTTGCAGTGTGACATGTTCCATCCCTCCTAGTGTTGCATTTTTGGACAGATCGTGATTATTGATTTTCATCCAGGGGATTTGTGCTTAAATTCCCATTTTCTCCCCTTCCAAGTGCACCAGAGATCGAATGGCTAGAGCAGGGAATTGGGAGTCAGGTCTCCTGAATTCCTTTCCCAGCTCTCAGAGAAGGGTGGGGTCCAGTGGATTAGAACCAGGGGAGAGCAGGAATCAGGACTTCCCATGTTGGGGACAGGAGAGTGAGCTAGTGGGTAGAGCAGGCAGGACTGCTAGTGAGGACTCCTGGGTTCCATTCACAGCTTAGGGAATAGTCTCCTGGTTGAGCTGGGGAGTGCGGTCTCGTGACTAGAGTAAGAGGAACTGGGAGTCAGTGGTTAGGGTAGGAGTTAGGTCTCTGGGTTCTGTTCCTTGCTTGGCCACTGATTTGCTTTGTGACTTGGAGTAAGCCAAATAGCGTCTCTTTGCTTCAGCATCCCTACTTGTAAATATCAATCTGTGTATTTCTAGCACCCCCATCACCACAATTTCTGAGGATTATTGGGTTGTCGGGGTGGGATAAGGATACTTACCCACCTCCAAGTAGTTGGGAGAGCAGGAGAAGGTTGAGTCTTAATTTATTAATATTTGCAAAGTGCTTTGCAGTGCTGGGTGACATTTCTGTCCATTGCTGTATTCTTATGACACAAATAAAGACAAAGGCCATAAAACAAGTTCCTAGGTAGGGGCAGAACACTGATTAATTATATCATATGACACTAGTCTATGAGCATGCAAGGCCTCCCCGTCCCATCCTTCTCCCTTATGTAGAGAAGGAAGGGGTTCACTAGCCCTAATACACAGGCTCCTTTACAGCTCTGACAAGGCGCAACAGTAGGCCAGCAGGGAGAGGGTTAAAGATGCTTCCAGGGGCCAGCAGGGAGAGGGTTAACAATGCCTCCCTGAGAATGGGGAAGCCCACAGCTGCAGGCAATAAGTGCAGGACAGAGCCAGGTGTAGGGAGTGGGGTAATTATCCTAGCACTCTGGGAGAGGGAGAAGTTACGGTTATGTGCCTGTCTTAGGGGAACCTTCTGCCTCTTAACTTAACTCCCCAGACTAAAGGGCTCCTCAGTGTTTATAGGGGCTGGGCTTTTTAGTGCATGAGACCCCAAAGACACTGGGCTGTTGGATTCTAGGGGACTTGCTGTTCTGTCTGTATGGACTGTTCTCCTCTAATTGCCTGGTCCCAGTAGGAGAGGCTCAGCTCTTCTCACCGCAGGTGCTGATGCTGCAGTGGTTCAAGAGTTGCCATAAAGATAAAAAGGCCCAGGAATGAGAGTGGGAGGCTCCCTTTGCCCTCCTGCAGCTGCAAAAATTGCTTGTGGAAGGTAAGTGCTGTGCTCTGCCTATGAGAGGCAAGGCCCTACAGGATTCTGCTATGGAGACCCTGGTAGCTCATCAGCTGGCTGCTCCCAGGCCTGGGTGTGAGCTCCTGCAGTGAATGATGTGTGTGTTGGGGAGCTGGGTGCAAATGCAGAGCAAAGCATGTGGTGGGTTTATCCCTTTTAAATAGTTCCCGCCTGGCCCCAAGATAGAAGGTGCCCAATGAAACTTCATGGGGCTCATGCTCTGTGTCAAATGGTCTAACTGTCGACCAGGTCAGCAGTGACCAGAAGCTGATGCCTTACTGTCTCTTTTTGGCCTGTCTGTGAACCAGGTTGGTGGTTCTCAGCCCAGTTCCTAGTATGGTGTTCAGTGTTACTCAGTGCTTAAAGTTTTTTTGCGAGGATGTTTACTTTATCAGGTGTCTGGTTCCAATGGGCTGTGCACAACAAGAGGTTCAGAGTGTCCTGCCCAGACTCTGTCTGGTGAGCTCAGCCCTTAAAGGCACAAGCTCCCAAGACCTCCCCTAGAGGAAAGCTGTCCATCACCACTGTTCAGTGGTCCCCTTGTGTGCAGTCTCTACAGAGAGGGTAGGAGCTCAATCAGCTGTGGGGACTGAACTTCCAACTGTCTAGGGTGGGGTTGCTACTCTCTAGCAGAGGGGTAGGTAGCATGTGGGGGGAGATTAATTTCCACATGCTGTTCCTGACCTGTGGATAACCAGGCCTCAGTCTCCAAGCCTATGGGGATGTCCATTTCCTCAGTGCTAAACCTGGAAACAGAAGAGAAATAAGGCTGAAATCTTCCTGTTCCATTATGCTGAGAGCCCCAGGGACTGTGTTCATGTCTGTTTCTTGATGGCATTCAAAGCCACTGTGGGGGGGGATGTCTAACTGGTAAGCGAGATGCAGAGAGAACATCCCTGTCTGTGCACACCATGTTTCAAATCCTGTGGAGAAACAGGCTTGCCATGGTGGTGTCTTCTGTGTATCCCCATTTCCTGTTCCTGCTCTGTTGCACAAACCTCTCTCACTTCTCCCCCATCCTCCTGAGTGCTTGCACTGCTTGTGGGTTCATAAAGGAACAGAACATGCTAGGGAGAGTATGCATACTATGGTGCCTCTAACCTAGAAACCAGTCCTGAGGCACCATGACATCTAGCTATGTAGAGCATCCAAGTTCCGGTCCAGAACTAGAGTTCTAATGTCTGGGCTAAACTAGAAAAGTTGCACCAGTGGAATTAAGTTGATCTATATCTATGCAAGCCCCTAATGTAAACACACCTAAACTGATTTAACCTTTGGGTTTAACAGAATTTGGTAACTTACTGAGGCAAGGGTTAATCTAGATTAAGTGTGCCTACGCTAGAGGTCAAGTATCAGGGGGTAGCCGTGTTAGTGTGTATCTACAAAAACAACAAGGAGTCTGGTGGCACCTTAAAGACTAACAGATTTATTTGGGCATAAGCTTTCGTGGGGGAAAAACCTCACAGAAAAGTGAGGTTTTTACCCACGAAAGCTTATACACTAGAGGTTGGCACCAGTTCGGGCTTTTTCTTTTCCAAAGATCTTTAACTTAAACCAGCACAACTCACGGTGTAGGCAAGCCCTGAGCTAGTCACAGGGAGGGTAGGAAGCCCCTTGGCTTGGTCTTGAGCAGCGCCTGTCTCTGGGTTCCCAGCGGGATGTTGATGACTGTCAAAGCCACTGAGGATCAAAAAGGTTAACAGTGAACACCAAGTCAGATCTGTGCTCCTTGGGGTGGGAAGTGTCCATGGAGAACAGTGCATGCAGCTGTCTGTGAGCAGGGGGTGCCTGGTTTCTGGGACTGTGAGCAGTGTCCAAAGGGGAGGATGCTTGGTGGCTTGCCTTGGAGCATCCTTATCTGTGTGCAGGCTGGTAGCCTGGCTTTGGAGCCTCTGGGGCTGAATGTGGAGGTGATGTGGAAGTGCTTCATGCTCCCTGGGGCTGTGTTTGTGTCAACACACCGGTGAGACTGAGACGGGAATGCCCGTCTCTCATTCCAGGGCACAAGCTGTGGTGCAGGTGCCTCTGGGTAGCAGTCCGCATGTGACTTAAGCTGAGCTTCACATCTCTGAGTCAGATCTGAGAACGTGGCCATCGTTTACCTTACGTAATGTGTGGCAAGGGAAACAGCTTGAGAAGAACTGGCCCCAGGGCCTTCCCACCAAGGGGATGGAATCCTGCTTTGCTTGGGGAGAGGCTGGATGTAAATACAAATATTCATTACTAATAAGCATTACACTAGTGCCTAGAGTCCACAATCAAGATGGAGGGGCTCCATTGTGCTAGGGGCGGTACAGCCGTAGTGATAGAGAGCCTGTCCTGAAGAGTTTACGGGCCAGTGCAGGGAGGGGGAGAAACAGATGGAAGTGACAGTAGGCCAGTGGCAGAACTGGGAATAGAACCCAATCTCCTGAGTCCCAGCAAGCCCCACTCCTTCTGAACTGGTCCCATGGGGCAGATTCACGTAGCAAGATGATGCAAGGTGCTGCAACTGGACGCTGCTCTTAGCTCAACACCACCCCCTTGCCTCCCAACGCGCTGCTGTCCTGTCAAAATGCCTTTGATTAGAGTTCAGAGAATTGCTTCCTGTGCTTGGGAAGTGATTTCTGGACCTAGGAATGCTCCGGGAGCAATGCTGGTGGAGCGGTCTGCTAGTGATCAAAAGGGCCCTTTTTCATCTTGGGATTTAAGCTCTACGTTAAAAGGGGGAACAAATGAGACAGGGGTGGCTAGAGAGACATGTGTATCAGTAACATGTAAGTAACTGGGCATGGTCCTGAGTAATGTGTGTTGAGTGATGTCATGGTAGGTCAAAGGGGCTCAGTAGTGTCTTTTCTCCCTGCTGGGATCATGCCGCAATGTGTCAGGCTTCAGAGCTGCGGCCTGGCACTGAAAACCAAGGCTATCATACAGCCCTGTGTTCTCTGCATCTACCTTGTGACTGCAAAATGTATGTACTTAATATAGGTCAAATGAAAACACTATTCCCGGAATAGAAGACCTTCTCCCCTCCCCCCCCCCCCCCCCGAAGAGCTGCAGCTGGAAAGCGCAGCCCAGGCAGGTGCTGTCACAATGTGCATGTGGTTGCAGCAGGGTGGGTTTGGTCAGGTGTCTTTATGTAATGCCGGTGACAGAATCAGTAGCTCTAACACGCTGCGTTTCAGTGCTATTAACTCCAGGCGATTCAAGATTCCAAGGTCACCTCTCCTCGCTTAGCTCGAGAGAACAGAAGTTGGTCCAATAAAAGATATTACCTCACGCATCTTGTCTCTGAAGAGAACTTGTCATGCATACCTGAACAGTCATGTGACCCTCCCAAAATGGGCCATCCGGCATGTAAGTGCCAGGCGTGACTTCTGGGAGGGGAGTTCATGAATGGGGCAATGATTACGGGGCTGGAGTGAGTGCAGGGAGGAGAGGGCAGACAGCCCTGCTGCTGAGCGTGCAGTACTTTGGCACACGCAATAGGCTGCAAAACGTGGGGCAGGTGAAGGAGCTGGATTGTTTATAGTGTGTCACTTTAGATGGATTGTTGGCTCTGTGGCTGGGTCTGTGCTAGATTCTCTTGGGGAAAGATTGTGACAGTGTGAGCCATAGAGTGGAGGACCAGTGATCCTTCTGCTCTTGTATTGTAGTGAAAAATGCCAGAAGCCACCTAAGCCCTGTTAATGCCAGCGCTGCCTGCAGAAAGGTTGCACAGTGGGAGAGATCCCAAAAAGGCCTTGTGCAGACAAGGCCATTTTAAGGGACTAGACTAGCAAATGGGTGGAGGGATTCTGCTACAATGGAGTCCTCTATGGCACCTTGCCAGAAGCCTGAGGCCCTAACTTGCCTGTGTATTGAATTGACTGGCGTTATGAATTACTGGCCCCTACTGGATGGCCTCAGAACTGCTTGTTTGTCAAAGGTCCTACAGTGCTAACAGATGAGGGAGAGTCTCCTTTTAAGTGATAGGGGCTCGTGCTGTTTGGAGCAGGGGGATCTGTTCCCTCTGTGTAGCAGAGGGACAATCATGAAGCTCGTAGGTAGCGCCAGATCTGTTCTGCTACTTTGCTCTCTGCTTCCACCCCAGGATCTCAAGGTGTCTTACAAAGGCAGTTAAGTATCACAAACTTCATTTTATAGATGGGGAACCATGGTACCTCGAAATTGAGATTATTCATGTTTGTTATGGTAGTGCCTAGGGACCAGCCAAGATCTAGTGCCCCTTATGCTAGGGATTGCACAAGTGCAGAACATTAGTCCCTTCCCTGAAGAGTTTATAATCTGAATTTATGGCTTCGGGGAGTGGCAGAGCAGGAAGCAGAATCCTAGATTACAGATTTCCCATCTGTCTCCATTTCAATAGTGCCTCAAGGAAAGATTTCATGGTTGGGGTATTTATTGTTTTTTTTGTTTTGTTTTAAGGGAAAAAAGGACCATTGTGATTGTCTGGTCTGACCTGCAAAACACTGACCTCAACCCCATTGTGCTGGGTGCGGTAGAAATGCATAGTAAGAGGCAGTCCCTGCCCATTGCACTGACCACTAGACCTAACTGAGCATTAGCAAAAATAAACTAGCCGTGATGTCTGCTTGTACTCCCGCCTTGTTTGCTAGGTGAATATGTAACGCCGACAGACCCCGGTTGTTGGTGGGCAGGATCGAACTGGGGGCCTCTGGCGCTTAAAGCGTGAGCTGCTACCACATGAGCTAAAAGCTAACTTGCTGTTAGCAAAGGCCGTGGAGCAGACTCGTCAATCTCTCTCTCTAAGTGGTTTCAGTGCCACTAGATGGGACAGGAGGTGGGTGGGTTACATACTTCCCCTAGTTGAGGAAGTGTATCCCAAGCTTCAGAGACTTCCCAGTTGAAATCCCAGACGAGCCCCCACTTGTAACACCAACAGACCCAGCCAGCAGGATCGAACCTGGGACTTTTGAAGCTTAGTGCATGAGTGAGCCTTTCTTAGCTAAGGCTATAGAACAGACTCATTTAACTCTCTCTAAGTGGCCTCGGTGCCACTAGAGGGGACAGAACACCACCCCAGAAGGTGTGTGGGTTACAAATAGATATCGCTGCGGCTTCTTCCTTTTAAAGTACACCAGCAATAAACCCCTGCGAGATCAGCTCCATCCCCTGGCGGTTACAGGGAGAGGGTGGCAACAGGCAGCATTTCCGGGCTTCTTGGGTTATAATGGGCCTGAGGACCTCACTCTGAGAACTCGAGGTGAAAATGGCTGGTGCCTCTCTCAGCGCGGCTAATGACGTAAAATTGGCTGTAAGACAAACTTCAAGTGGTTGCTTGTCCTGTTGGGATTTGGGAAGTGAGTGAGTGGAAGCCTGCCCACTGCTAAAGGACCTCCCCCAGCCTCAGGGGAGGATCCACAAAGTCTGGTATCTCAATTAAGTACAGGGGACAACTAATGAGATAACAGGGACAGGAGTGAGGTCACAGGGCTAAACAAAAGGAACCTGACGGGGACACCGAGCAGAGAACCGCAGACAGCGCCCACTACTCCTTGAAGGTGTCATGGGAGTCAGCAGGCGCCGCCCAGAGGAACTCTGCACGGATGTGTGAGCGGACGGAGGATTGGAAATAGGCCCCACAGTTGCAGGAAATCCTGTTGGCCAACCTCCTCTCCCTGGACTTGTAGATGGCCAGTTTGGCCTGTGCTGGAAGAAGGTTGACAAGGAGGTCCCACGACTTTGTGGGGCCACAGAAGTGGTTGCTTGTCTCGTTACAGTCCAGGCCTCTGTACATCTGATCCGGTCCATGATGTATAGCTGGCACTTAATCCAGTGTGACTGACCATAGCTGCCTGTTGGCAAACAGTGCAGACAGAAGCCTGAACTCTGGCAGGTAGAGATCCTTTCAGTTAATCTCTTAACACTGGTTGCCTGCTAATACAGTGAATCTGCTGCCATCTGTGTAACATGCTGTGTTTTTTCTTACATGTGAGAGCGCTTTGGCCCAGTGGCTGACGGGGGTATCTTGTGCCATGCCTGAAACATCATGGCTGTAGCTCAAAGCAGTGCTTCTAGAAATGGCTTGTTTGCCAGACCTCTCCTGTGTCGCTTTCCTAACCATCTGATAAATGCTGCAGATACCCAGATACAGGCTCCTGCTAATTATGGTTAGTAGAACAATCCATTGCTCCCTCTCTGTGCACGTTCAGATTCATCCCACTTCATGTTCCCTTGAGTTTTCGAAGCTGCCACTGTATGCTGCCTTAAAATAATGTTGCTGATCTCTTGAACGAGATTTTCATCAAGATAGGAACTTTTCCATTCAATAACCAGAAGTGCTTTTTAATGCATATTTTCCTGGACCATTAAAGGAGTAAAGAGCCTTAATTAATGGGGTGTGGGGCAAAACACTCTATCAAAAATCCAAGGTCTTACTATCATTCTTCAAGGGACCCATTTAGCAAATATGAATCTCAAATGAGTCTGGCGCTGTGTCTTGTAGTAAATATTCTATCTTGTAATGAAAATCTATTATGACTTCTAGGTACGAGAGAGTGGTAGATGGCTAGAGAACTAAGAACTCTTAATAATGTCTCCAGAGTCCAATTATCCAGTCCTGCATTCTTAATTACTTGCTATGATGAAAACAATACCAACAAGAAAAGTAACAAGGATAATTCAAGGTTTCAGAGTAGCAGCCGTGTTGGTCTGTATCCGCAAAAAGAACAGAGTACTTGTGGCACCTTAGAGACTAACAAATGTATTAGAGCATAAGTTTTTGTGGGCTACAGCCCACTTCTTCGGATGCATATAGAGTGGAACATATATTGAGGAGATATATATACACACATACAGAGAGCATGAACAGGTGGGAGTTGTCTTACCAATTCTGAGAGGCCAATTAAGTAAGAGAAAAATTTTTTTTTGAAGTGATAATCAAGCTAGCCCAGTACAGTTTGATAAGAAGTGTGAGAATATTTACAAGGGGAGAGAGATTCAATGTTTGTAATGGCTCAGCCATTCCCAGTCCTTATTCAATCCTGAGTTTGCATCTAGTTTGCATCCGAAGAAGTGGGCAGTAGCCCACGAAAGCTTATGCTCTAATAAATTTGTTAGTCTCTAAGGTGCCACAAGTACTCCTGTTCTTTTTAAGAATAATTCAAAATTGTACAACGTGTGGGTCCTTAGTTACATACTTGTCCAGTCCACTTAAATTATAAGTAGAAGTGGGTGGAAAACTGTTTGTTTGCCATCCTGCAATATCTTTTGAACATCTGAAACTTTCCCCATACCAAACCCTCATGAAAAATCAAACTCACATTGATTCACTAAATTTGTGAAAAATTCAGAGCAGGTCAGCTGAAACATTTTTCTTTTGAGTTCAACCTTTAAATTTACCTCTTTTTTTAGCATAAATTCACTAAAATTTGAAAGGCATTTTGAACCAAAAAAAATCTTTGTCTCAAAAATGATAAAATAGGATGTTTCAACAATTTTGAAACTTTGAAGATCAGAAGCGACCCTCTCCTGCAGCTTTGATTTAAAGGATTTTCCAAGGGGGAAAAAACCTTGTCAGAAAATTCCCAACTGCTCTATTTATGGGAGCAGTGTCCATACCCTATGTGCTGCAAATTCTTCCCATTGAACCCTGCCAGCCCAGAATGGTCCAGAACCTTAAACCATTGCCATAGTTCTTTGGCTCATGTTCTGAATAGAGCTTTAAAGTGTGTGATGTGGTAGGGCAGGAAACTGGTAGAGAAGATATTGGATCAAATACTATGGCCTCTTCTACAGCTAGTGATCTACTGGAAACAGGAGAGGATAACAATATTTGGATGTTCCCCAAACACATTCAAAGTGGTCTACATTATTGGACAGAGATCACCATTGCTCAAACTTGTAGGCGATGACACTCTAGTACCTGACTACCACATGGAGATCAACTCCTGCTGTCCCAAATAGGGAGTGGACACCCTGCACAGCGAAGAGCCAGCAGCTACAGGGCTTTGCTAACCAGGAGAGAAATTTCCAAGGTGAACAGGCAAGCAACTCCTCTACCTGCTGCCACGGAAAAGCCAGCTCAGAGGACTGCTTCTTGAATATGACCTAAAAAAATGGCAAGACCTAGGCTCTGATTGGGGCAGATAGAAAACTCCCTTGCCAAGGCCCCTGCCCTTGCAAGTTCAGTTCTAGCAGCCCAAAGTAGAGGCTGATAATGAATGCACTGTGATGTATTGGTTTTGTTTTGTTGCTCTAAATCCAATCCTTGCTCTGCTGAGAATTGCAGGAAGACCAGGAAACTGCTGCTTTCCTGCATTGCTCAAACATAGGCGTATCAGTACCACCAGCATTGATTGATTGCTGTATTGCTGTGCGAAGTTCCCTGTAACTTTAGGTTCTTCACTGGATCTTCTGATCTAGGGCTACGTATGTTCTATTACTGAACTGGCACTGCTATCTTGCAAAGATCAAGATGATTGTCAGTCATCTGAAGGAGATAGGGTGACCAGACAGCAAGTATGAAAAATTGTGACAGGGCGTTGGGGGTAATAGGAGCCTATATAAGAAAAAAGACCCCAAAATTGGGATGGTCCCTATAAAATCGGGACATCTGGTCACCCTAGAAGGAAAGGGGAATTATCAGCATGTCAGCTCTGTACTGCAGTTTCCCAAATCAAACAGCAAACTAGTGTTAGAGCCCGGAACAGAGCTCCGGTCTCTTGCTGCTGTGTTTGGACCAAACAGCCTTACTAAGGTATCAAAAGAAGCCATGCTGTTTAGTTGCAATTTTGCAATCTCAGTATGCAGAGCTGGCCGTAGACCAAATGGCACCCCAGGCAAGGAGTGTCTTTGGCACCCCCCTCCATTTGTTAAACATTTGAATACCTTATTTTTGATTGCATTTGTAGCCCATTTCACAACGTGGATGCAAGGTTTGCATGCATGATTTATCCCTGTCACATAAGCCTGACTGGTGACACCCCACTCCTTGTACCCGCGAGGGCATGGCTGACAACATTCTAGGAGGTTTGAGGAAAATGAATCCACATACGGAATACCTGAAACATGTTACTTCAAACATTCTATCTTCCCTTTTGTCACTAACAACAAAAACACCACCTCCTCCCCGAGCCCAGAACCCCCCCAAGCTTGGCACCCTGGGTGTTCGCCTGCCTCTAAATCCATCCGTGGTTGTATGTCTTACTGCCAACATTTTTTAAAATATTTGCCATGTTACATTAAATAGTAGGAGAGGTTGTTAAATGATGCCATTAGAAACTGTACACCTTTCTTTGCTCTGCACTGGTAAAGGAACATAAATCTTCTCTCCCCTTCCCCCTCCACCCCCAGTCTTCTGGGGAGATACATAATTTCTCTTTATTGAATGACCAAATAAACTGAAAAGAAAAGCACCAGCCAGTGCTCTGGGTTCCTGTGTCTTGGGGCCAGAGATATTTAGTTGCTCTGACATCCTTTCTCTCTGCAGGCAATTAACATCTTGCATCTTATGAGAATAGAGGTCACTGCGTAAAATTTACTGCAGGTAAATTTAGACTCCATGAAATAACTTCACACAGCATGGAAAATCACTGCCTCGGGAAGTCAGGGAGGCAAATATTTCTAGATTTTAAATAGTGCTGATTAATCTTAAACTAGAGCTGATTGGAGAACTGAATCTCTGTCCCCTGGGAAGATCCAATATTTTGAATCTTGCTTTTGTTCTGAATTGGAATGAAAAGTCAAATTTTCATTAATAGAAATTCTGAAATTTGTTTTGATTTGGAAACAAATGTTTAATGGTAACACATATTCTCTTGTATATTGACATATTAAAATTAGTAATACTGAATTCAAGACAAAGTAAAGTCAAATGTTTCAACAGGATCAGAACAGGAGTCAAAGTGATTTGTTTTGATCCTTAACAAAAATGACATGTTCCTGTCAAAAAAAAAAAAAATCAAAATATTTCACAAGACTGTATTTTTCTGCAGTGGAACAGAGCCCATTTTCCCAAAGTCCCTAGCTAGCACCCTAGCCATTGTGCCATCCAGGATGCAAGCTGGCATGGATGGAATCTCCTTTCCCTCTAATGCACAACTGGTCTTGTGTGTTCTGGGGGTGTGCTTTCTAAAGCATCAGGTACCCTGGAAATCCATTACTGGTCTGGATAGGCCAATGACCTGATGTTTTGCTGCTGCAGCACCTGTTCTGGATTCTTTGAATTCAAATTAAAGGATCACAATCCACTAAAAATGGCAGTTCTGTATCAAAATGCCTTACCATGTGTTAGTCACCCTGAGGGTTACTTGTACCTGGCAGAGGTTCCAAGCAGGAGAAAATATTTCTCTTGTCTGTGTACTTTGTAGTTAGTTAGTTTCACTGTTTACTCTGTAGGATTAGTCAATTTACCCTTCTCTTGTGTGCAAGGACTTTTGGAGAACAAAAAATGGCAGAGGGATGTCAGAAGCAGCAGGCATAGGACCTGACACTACTTTAATTGTATCCTTAAAGCCTTAAGAGAAGTTGCATATCTTCCCATATTTATTGAAGCACCAAGAAAACCAAAAGGAAAAGCACTAGCCAATGCCCTGGGTTCCCGAGGCAGGGGCCTGGAGATCTCAGTCGTGCTGACACTTCTTCTGAGCAAACAAACCACCAGAAAGTGCCACTGGCTGGAATGTTTGCTTTTGTTCTTGGGAAGCATACTGAATGTCATGATCAGACAACTGTTTGTGATCTGATGGGAGGAGGGGAAGAGAGCCTTATTTTTCAACTCGCCTCTTGTTGCACCAAGGAAACTCCCTTGGCATGATTCCTTCTTACTCATACCAGTGTGAGTGGGTGGAGGACCAGGTGGAATGGAAGAGGTCTGACACATGGCATATCTAAAAGGCAAAATATATACTCTTCAGAAGTAAATGGATGCATCATATCAGGTGGAGGTGATTGATTTGACAGTATTCAGAAGGGGGTGACTGAAAGCATGAGAACTATTCAACTTTTCCTCAAGATTCTAGCATCAAAGTAAACAAGAGTCTCCTCCAGCACATCACTGGATTAAAGCCTAGTGCTGCATCCTGCCCTCAGACTGATCCCATCTTGTTGAGTGATGATGAACAGATCTTACTCCTTCTGCGCTGCTTCTTTATGTATCTGTAAAATGGGTCTTTTATTTATGTAGTATCCATGGCATGCATAGTGCTTTTGAGAAAGAGAAGAAAACTTGCCTTCTCCAAAAAGTTGGTGGCTGTCTACTGCAGCCACTCAATGTTTTAAAAAAAAAAAAAAAAAATTGTTGCGGGTCAAACTCTGTTGCTGGGATCAAAACTGGTGTGTGTCACTCTATAGCTGGGTGAATCCCCACTATGCCTGATCTAGAGCAAAGGGTGGCTTCCCCACCCTCACCCCCTTCCCAGATCACTCCAAATCAGAGACTTGAATCTGGGTTTGCCACATCACAGGCTAGTGCAGTTGCCACCCAGTTAGTGTGGGTTCATTTTCGTTCATTCTCTCACCCACCCCTCACAACAAAAACCAAACCTTCCCGGTGAAAGTATTACACTGCTTCATTGAAGCTGTATGTCACTTAAGCGAAAATGTTCCAACCAGCTCTTCTCAAAATGGATCAATATTTTACTTGGGGGAGGGGCGGAAGGAACCCTCACCAGGAAGATTACTGAAACCACTATTGGAGCAGTTATGCATTTTTTTCACTTACTGAGAAACCGGGGTTTTAGTAAACAAAAAATGTTGATAGTTTCACTAATGGCACAAATGAGCTATCAGTTTGCCACATAACTTCCAGGTTTTTGAAAAACTGGTGTTTTCAATGAGGGGGAAAAATCCTAGTTCAAAATATTTCAGTTGGCTCTATTTTGCTGAGAAATTATATTTTTGTTTTGTGTGTTTTTTGTTTCGGATCAGATTGTTGTCTTTTTGGGTGACTTTTTGGTTTGTTTGGCAAGTGAACCAAAAATCAACTATTGGCAGAAGAACTGTGCAATTTCCTCACTGTCTCAGAGGCCTAAAGCATCTGTAAAGAAAGATGTTGTAGACAGGCCGAAGTACTGTTGTTTGCTTCATTGCCGGACAACATTGTGTCTGTGCGTTCTGAATCTCCCTTTACCAGGCATGTATCTAGAAAGCAAACTGTCTATTGGCTTTAAGCCTCCAGGGAGGTGGGTCGTGCTGGCTGATGGTCATTTGACCTTGCAAATGAACATAGAAGCCGCTGTACTGAGCTTTGCAATGTGACTTCATGCCTGTAGCAGGCTCCACTCAGCAGTGGTGGGCATGGCGTTATTGCGGTCATTACAGCTCTGCTCTCTGCAAGAGTCCTAAGATCATTATAATTACTTTGCAAATAGTTTTTAGGGCTAACACCCAAGTTCATCTTACACCAGATATAGCAAAAAGGATTGTTCTCAACTGCTCAGTCTGCCTACGCAGTCACTAAAGGGAACTCTGTTTGCCCCTTGCCCATCCTCCTATCCCTTTGCTCATATTGTGTTTCGTAACTATCCATGATGGAAGTGGCTGACTGTGTGTGTGTATCCTGCTCTCCTCCTCTCTGGTAAGCACCTCCCTGAGCGTGCCTCTTTGCAAGCCAGTCTTGACTTGCTGCAGAATGGTGCCCAGAGCCTCGCTCCGGCTCAAAGCCACGCCTGGCAAATACACTTTATATAGTAAACAATAGGCCGTGCGGGGAGGCGGGAGCCCAACAGATGCCACGTCACCGTATCAAAAGCAAGTGAAGGGCCCGATGTGAGCAGCACCAACAGGTATTTATTGTGATGCAGGGGTATCTTGGGGGGTGAAAAGCAGCGAGTGGATTAGCAATCAGAAAGGACACGATTGGAGTGTGTGTAACCTTGGCGTTCCTCATCTGCGAAGCAATGATGCCTTCCTTAAAGGGGATCCAAGATTTAATTCATGTTCCTGCCCTTTACTGAAATGTCTCCAGGAGTGCAGTGACCGCTTGTCACGCGTGGGAAGTATGGATACGTACTCTGTAAACCTTGACACAATGGCAGCGGGGGGATGCAGACACACATTCCAATGCAAATCCTAGTGTAGATGCACTGCTAGGGTTACCATACGTCCGGATTTTCCCGGGCATGTCTGGCTTTTTGGGCTCCAAATCCCCGTCCGGGGGGAAATCCCCAAAAGCTGGACATGTCCGGGAAAATCGGGACATGCGGGCCGGGGGTGCTTGGCCGGGGGCCGGGCCGGGGATTGGCAGTGCTGGGCGGGCCGGGGGTGCTCGGCCGGGCCTGGGGCCAGCACCCCGGGGTCGGCACCCCAGGGCCCGAGCCGACCCAGGCTGGAGACGCCGGGGGGGCCAGACTGGGCCGCGCCTCCTCCCCCCACACCCCTCTTACCTGCTTCAGGCTTCCCGCAAATCAAATGTTTGTGGGAAGCAGGGGAGGGGGCGGAGTTGGGGCGGGGACTTTGGGGAAGGGGCGGAGTTGGGGCGGGGCTCAAAATATGGTAACCCTATGCACTGCTGTGGTGTAAAAGTGACTGGTACCAGGAGTTGCCCAATGCAAGCCCCTCTTGACATGCTATACCAGTGTATATACTGTGGATTACCACTGGTGCAAACCCCCCACTGTAGACCAAGTGCCACTGTCCAAGCTCCTGGTGCTGGCTGACCCAGACTGGGTGCTGTGGGGTGGATCCCAATGTGAGTAGGCACTGCAGTAAATGTTACAGTGGATGCCTAGGAGGATGCGAATAACTCCTTTATGACCTGTTACAATAAAGGGATTCCATCTACCAGGAACCAGGTTCTAAGCCATTGAGCAAGTGGGACAAACTCTCTAGGGAATTTCTCAAGTGTCACCACTGCAGAAATTCTGAAGTGAGTTCGAGAAGATGCCAGCAAGGAGGATGGAAGGCTGGGCCTACAGAAGGCAGAGCACTGAATGACCCAAGTGTTCCTTGCAGGAGCATGCACAATCCAAGTTCAAGGCTATGTGAGTGTCCCCTGCGCTAATCTCAAGTGGGTATTGGCTGGGTTTCTCCATCTCTCAAAAGGAGAGACCTGTCAAAATGGGGAATGGAACTGTGTGCTTCTCTTAGCAGTGGGAAAGGCGAAATGTATGCTGCCAGCTATCTTGCTCACCCCAAGTAATAAGGAGAGATTTGGTGGCTCACAGCCACGTAGCAAGCGGTGCGAAGTCACGAGCTTCGTGCCATGGGGCTAGAATTTCCCTTGATCAGCACATGCAGCTACCACTGACCTCATTCGTCATTCCACCAGTTATACTGGGGAATGTGGAGCTCTTGAAATCGTTAACTCCTGGATTACAGTAGAGGATGAGAATGTAAGGCCTGGCTCTGCAGTCATGCAAGCAGGTGCCTTGACTTCCGTGGGAAAAGAATTACTCACCTGAATTGGTGTTTGCAGGATCAGGGCTCTAATTATAGGGCTTGCCCATCCCTGAACGTGGGAACGCTGTGCGATTACTCCCAAACCTGAGGATGGCTCCCATTACATTCCTGGTTCCTCTTCTGTTGATGATAGTGGCATTCTCACTTGCCCGTGCGCTCTCTGCATGTCCGTAACTATTATGTTACGATGGAGCATGTGTTGTAATACGTATAAGCAAAAACACTATCCGCTGGGAATGACAGCCAGAATTAATTAGCCAGCCGTCTTTATTGCCTGGTGCATCCTACAAATGAACGTTTCATGGCTGGATCCTTCCCACTTAACTTGGAGGCAGTCACTAGGGGGTGTAGTAATTCAGAGCTGTGCAGAGATTCACTCTTCTGGTTCTTTGTAGACTTGCACCCTCTGAAATTAAGGTGGGTGCCCCAGCATTTGCCTGTCTTAGGACATATGCCTAAAGCCTTTTCACAACCTATGGAGATGGGAATAGGGTTTGCTCAAACCTGGGCTGAGTTTGGGATTTATATAAATGGGGGATCTGGGATTGTCTAGCGCAGGGGTTCTCAAACTAGGGGTCGGGAGGTTATTACATGGGGTGGGGGAGGCACCAACCTGTCAGCTTCCACCCAACCCCTGCTTTGCCTCCAGCATTTATAATGGTGTTAAATTAAAAACACTTTTTTATATATTTATAAGGTGGGGATTGTACTCAGAGGCTTGCTATGTGAAAGGGGTCGCTAGTACAAAAGTCTGAGACCCACTAGTCTAGCGACTTGAGCGAAGGAACTGCAATCCAGGATTTGCCAAGAGCAGGGTCTCACAGAGCTCTGGGACTGGGCGTTGAGATTCCTGGATTCTATTCCTGCTCTCCCACATGTTACACTGCCTTGGATCAGTATCTTAATCTCTCCATGTTTCCATTTCTGCTAACACAACCCCCTTTTCCATGCTCCCGCCAGTGAGGTAGGTGAGTATTTGTAAAGCACTATTGGATCCTCTCATGAAAAGCCCTATAGAAGTGGTAGCACATAAAATACGAGGTGCATATTGAACTGCGGGACAGCACCTACAAAACAACTGGTCACCCCAGACTGGTCTCTCACTTAGGAGTTAGCAGCTGCCCTTTTCCTCTTGGCTATTTGCCTCTCCTGGTATATTCTCTCTCCCATCCCTGGCTTCCAGTCTCGCCCTCTGCTCTCCTACTGAAGAAACCATCTCCATGGCAACCTAAAATGCACCCTCCCAGTTTCTTCAACTGGAGATCAAGGACCACTCCCTCCAATGTCAAGATCTTCCCAGAAGGAAGCATATCAACTAACCCCCAACAAATGCTCCATTGTGCGCCCCCCCCCCCCCCCGCGCGAATGGGAAGCCAGAATTGGAACCTGCCTCTAACTGTCAAGTCTGAGATGACTGACAGTTGCAAAACCCATTCGGCTTCAGCTCCTGCTTCCCTGCTCCTCTCACTTTCCCGCCCTGGCACCTGCCATCTGTCACTCTGGCTGGGCATGAGGATTGACTGAGGGTTACAAAGTCCAGCCAGCTGCAGTGTTTATCTGCCTGCTTAAGGCAGATAAGTTCCCTGCTCCAGCCTGGCCTGATTCTTCAGCTCCAGGTAAACTGCCCAGATTTGGGGGACGGGGGGGGGAGGGGGAGACTGACCTGCTTCAGGAGAGGGGGCTGTGGAAGGGCAATTTCCTCTCCCTGTTAGCTATTCCTGAATTAGGGAGCAACCAAGAGAGGCAGAAACAGAGGTAGGTGCTCCAGAGAAGGGAAAAGAAGTAGCAGGAAGTCCAGCAGGAAAGCTGGACTCATGCTTAAGTGGGACTTGCATCCAATCCCTGCTCGACCTTGGGCAAGTCACTTAAGCTCTGTCCTCAGTTGCCAACTATCTGCTTGGATGTTGTATCCATTGCAAGCTCCTGGGCAGGGACGGTCACTTACTACGTGTGTGTATGACATCTAGCACGGTGGGGTGTGTAAGGGTGCATCTACGCTGCAATAGAAGACCAAGGCCACAGCCATGGCTTACCTGTGTCGGCCCACTTGGGATGTGGGGCTATACGTTTGCAGTGTAGATGCTCAGGCTGGAGCCCGAGCTTTGAGACCCTCCTGCCAGGCTCCAGCCCAAGCCCGAACATTTACACTACTGTTTTATAACCCCAGCCCGAGTCAGCTGGCCCCGGCTCTGAGACTGGTGCCAGGGGGTTTTTTATCGCAGTGTAAATATACCCAAAGCATCCTACCACATACAAATCCACAGTTCTCCTGGAATAAGCTCTCTGACCCCTTCTTGATTTACAAATTTTGAATAATAAAGGCTCCACTGAAGGCTTAAAGGTGCCACAACCCCTCTGGTGGGGGACAGGCTCTGCCTAGTAACTGGAGGGAATCCACTGCGAGAGGCTATGGTGGAACCACTCAAAGTGAATTAGTGTGTGACTGTCTAGAATGGGAACCCCAGGTATAAAACCTTCATATCTTATAAAGCCAGAAAGGCAGCGTGTGCTCATCTAGTCTGACTTGCTTAGCACAGGTCATAGGACTTCCCTGAATTAATTCTTGTTTGAACTAGAGCAGAGATCTTGGGATCCAACCTTGATTTAAAAATATGCAGAACGAATTCCCGTTTGATTCCTAGGCCTCTATGCTGTGTTCCTCACTGAGGCTCCAAAGCCCCTTCTCACTCCGTGACGAGCTGGCTAGCTGCAGCGTCCATGGAAATTGTTCTCAGTAGTTAAATGTGTTCATTTGAATTTCTTGGGTGAAATGAGGCCGTGTTTCATGCAAACCTCCCTCCTCTTCCCCCACACTGTGAAGCTGTGCTTCACTGTGTTACAAAAAGCAGCAGGGAACTCACATGACTATTCAGAGAGAAACCTTGGTTTAACCCTGGCTAGTACTGCAGAGTAAGGATGTCTGCTTTGATCACTGACTAGCCAACAGAGTGTTGACTGCTCAGAGAGTGCGCATCCTGAGGGACAACTCTAAGACATGCTACATACTGATGGGACCTAGGCACTACTGTAGTACAAACAATGCTCTGGAGGCCTGGGTGTGCTAGACACTGCACACACATAGTGAGAGAATTCCTGCCCTCAAGAGCTTACAGTCTAAAAGGGCAAAACAAAGAATAGTGGGGTGGGAGGGAACAGTCAGGCTTGTACTTCAGGGGAATCAAATCCAGGTCTCCTGACTCCCAATCCATCATCCCATCTACTGGCCCAGATTGTATCAGAAGGGAGACCAGAACACTACATCTTCTCTTTCTGGGGTTTTCTGGGTTCAGCCCCAAACCTCATCTGCTTCAGCTGCGTGTTTTTTAGAGCTGCAGTATTGATTCAAATATGGAATTCAAAATGCAAGAACTGCCATGCTAAGTGAGACCAATGGTTCATCTAGCCCAGTATCCGGTCTCTGGCAGTGGCCAGTACCGGAGCTTCAGGGCAGTGTAGCAGGTTGCATCCATGAATGTGTTCAGGAAAATGTTGATAGATCCATTGCTATAGCTGGAAGAAAGCCCAACAAGGCATGGGGGAGGAGAGAGGGAGTATGGAGTGGGGGGCATGGAGGAATAGTGGGTACACTTGAATTGAGTTTGCATCAGCTATAGCCAGGGAAAGCCACTCACTGTCTTCTCCCTCCTGTGTACCCAAAGCAAACAGCAGAAGTGCAGCTGATTTATTTTTTTCTGAGGTCTGCTCAGCTGCCTGTTACACAAGGCAGCAATGGGGCCCTCCGAGGAGCAAGGTCTTGCTAAGGGCTAGCAGCAGACAGAGCCTGGTGGGAGTCCTGTGTTCCCTGGTGCTGTCTGTCATTAGTAAATGCAATTACCCTCTGACATAACAGAGATGTAAATGATGTAGAATTGGCAGAGGCAAAAGTGATTTGTAAGAATGGCTTTGCTTTGTCTGCAGCTTATCTCCAGGACTAGATAGCGAGCAGGGCTAAGAGATGCAGTGGAAACGCTCACACTGCCAGTGAAACAGCAAGGCAGCTGCAAACCGTCTCATTGCAGTAGAGCTGAAAGGGAGATGAGGTGCGTGCTCTGGTGGAGGGCTGGCTCCTCAGGAAGCCACTGTCCTGCACTCGGTGCCAAAGGGAGCCTGTGTGTGGGAGAAGAGGCCTTGCTGAGAAGGTCTGGGGTGCCACTTGCCATTGGAAAGCTCTAACCTGATGTCCCTTGGTCTCTGACAGGTCAGGATGAAGCTGCTGGCCGCTGTGGTGCTGGTTGCAGGCTTGGCTGGTGTCGCTGCTTGGGGAGGTGAGGCCTTCGCAGGGGATGAACACACGGGCACCTGCGTCTTTGAGAAGCTGACTGGCCAGGACTACAAGTTCTGCAGGTGAGCAGCTTCCACTTGTTGCTGTTCTCAGATTTGCCAGTGCCTTGAAACACCATGTATCTGGGGGGCCTGTGGAGGAGAAGCCTGCAGGTCTCAACGTGCTCAGGAATGTAGGACTTGCCATACCAGATTGACCTGATAAGTCATTGCATCAGGTATCCTCTGGCTGCCAGCTGTAGGCTAAGCTCATACATCAAAAGAAGGTAGTTCCCCATGCAGTGGGTCTCATGGGCAATCCTGCATGCAACGGAAGTGAAAGGATGGTGACCCTTCCTGACCCTTTTATGGTAAACTAATAGTGCCCTGAAGCATGAAATCTGACTTCCCTTCTCTTTTGGTCTGCAGCTACAAATGCTATTGTTCGTAATGTTAACCAGGCCCTTCATAAATCTGGCTTGTAGCCTCCTAGTGTAGTGAATGCGAGCCCTGACAGCATGGCGGGGCAAAGCTAAATCCATTGTCTGTCTGCTCTGAGGTTGACCTTAAGTTCTGACCAAGGTAATGTACAGACCACTGGGACTTCTAGTCTTTGCATTATTTTATGCAAGGTTGGTCCTTGCATCCTCACCTGGTCACGTTTTAATCATTCCCTGACCTGTACAATACAGTCGACTGTAACTTTAATTTGTATAGCCTCTGTCCTGCAAAATGCTTCACTGAGTCAAAGATGAAGATAAATAATAGCTAGAGCAGGCTTAAAAGAAACCCCAAACATGTTTTTCTTGTGGGGTTTTCCACATTGTTTTCTAAATAGAGTGTGTGGGTGTGTGTATGGTGTTTAAGCAGAAATTTTTGTTTTGAGTAAAGGCTATTTTTTTTTTAAAAGGCCATGGCAGGGGCGAGACCTTGGAAGCTCAAAAGTGAGCATATCAAGAGAATACTTGATCTGAGATTTGAAAGGGGGAGAATGCAGGAAAGCTACTTTTACAGGCTTTGACAACAGAAGAGACGGCATCAACGTTGTGGGGAAGTAACATACCTTATGGCTCCTTCTAACGACTGCTCCATTGGAGAATAACGGGTCACTGATGTTACTGGCTAACAATGGTGCTGCTTCGCTTAGGTTGTAGAGGATCTGTGGTTTTGGTGCTTCAGGGCTGTGGCTCATCCTCTATTGAGGATTTGTATGGGGTGTTGGACCCAGAAGCACAGCTAGGAGACGAGAAGGGATGGTGCATCTGTCTTTCTTTTTATTTTTAACAGTATTACTAAGGACTTTTGCATAAAAATAGCATCTCCATTTCTTCAAGGTGAACTGAAATGTTCATTTTAAAAATAAGCAACTTAAACTGAGCTCCCAAATTATTAAGGACTTAACCTTGCTACTTATTAGTATATTTTATCCCATCTCTGATTTCCTCCCACATGTCACAAACAAGAACATCTTGCTTTGAACTCTCCACCTCTCCTGCCCTATGTGCACAATTGTTCCTGTCTTGTTCATATATTGTGCATTCACTTAGCTTCCCCGTTGGCTGGAGGATTTAATGGCTCCTCTTACAAGGTTCATGTCGGTTCCAGCTAACCTTTAGAGCAGCCCTAGGCCATCTTCTCTGTTAATCTGGAGCTCGCATAAAGGCATGACCTGTAGTTCTGATTGCAGTGTAATTCGTTCTAGGTCTATGACAATGTGCAGTTTCTCTGGTGTTACATGACATGGTAAGGAAAAATGATTCAGAAGTCTGCCTTGGTTATTTATATGGCCCTTGTTACCAGAGCTTCAGAGTGCCCTATGTCAGATAGGGAAGTATTTTTAGCACCATTTTACAGATGGGGAGAAGAACGGGGGCATAGAGAGACAAAGTGACTTGCCCAAGGTCACACAGGAAGCTTGTGGCGTGGCAGAGCAGTGAACAGACTTGGGGTCTCCTAAGTCCCAGACTAAAACCTTAATCACTGGGCAAAGGGGAAGGGAAGCATGTTCCAGCAGAGGGACGCAGCATCTCTTGCTTTTGTGCACCTTTGGAAAATAAACCACCACAGAATCTAGCAAAACGTTATGACACTTCAGTAATCTCCTAACTACAGGTGGGCTGGAATTTCTCAATTAGGGTGGGCAGATACACCAAGCACTAACAATGTGCCAAAAGGTCCTAGAAGATCACAAATGGCCAAGAGCTGGGTTTTACATCTCAGATCCCAGCTCAGAAAAGCACTTAACGTGATGGGTGCTTCCATTATTCTCTGAGAGACCAACACTAAAGGAAGGTTCAAGGGGGCTGAGTTCATTTTCCTTTTAGTATCATGGCCCTGGTTTAAGGACCTCATAAGAACGGTCATATTGGGTCAGACCAAAGGTCCATCCAGCCTAGTATCCTGTCTACCGACCGTGACCAATGCCAGGTGTCCCAGAGGAGTAAACCTAACAGGTACCGACCAAATGATCTCTCTCCTGCCATTCATCTCCACCCTCTGACAAACCGAGGCTAGGACACCATTCCTTACCCATCCTGGCTAATAGCCATTAAAGGACTTAACCTCCATGAATTTTATCTAGTTCTCTTTTAAACCCTGTTATAGTCCTAGCCTTCACAACCTCCTCAGAAAATAAGAGCTGATTCATTCCTCATTTCCCCACAAAAGCAGCCCTACACACCACAGTCTTACCCCAGTATTTCTCTCCTCCTGCCCCTTATTCCTTTCCAGAGGGGACTTGGAGGTTTTCTACCCAGAACTGGGAGACGTTGGCTGCACATACATCCCCAAGTGCAATCAGTACCGGAAACGGATCAGCAAGGAGTGGCGCAGCCCAAAGATTGCCTATCCACAGGCTGACAAGGTAAAGCCTAAATCAAGTCCCTTATGTGTAGTTGCACTGGGCCATACAGAAGAATCTGTGGGCTTTTGTCTAAGGTATTTGGATTGTGGATTAAACGTGGACAAATTTCTCATGTGATCTTGTATCACAGTGTGCCTTAAATGGAGGCATTTATTAGAGAAAATAGCTACCACTTATAGATAAGCACTGACAGGCTTCCACACAGCTTAGGCTCCAGCCTTGTTTCCCAAGGACCATACCCCTGCCTGGAACTCCACACTGCGCACAGACTCTAGTGTCTGAATAATACACCGCAAAGAAGTGCATCATCAGGAGACGGTGTCCTTTGGGAATCAGGGAACAGGAATTCAATAGTCAAGTTTTCTTAAAGGACAAGGGCTATATGTACACTAGAGATCTTAATTTCTTTGTGAAATACTCAGCCATATATCTCTATAACCTGAAGTTTTTTCACTGACGCCCCTCAACTGATGGGATTGTAGCTAGTAATC
Source organism: Trachemys scripta elegans (assembly GCF_013100865.1). NCBI lineage: Eukaryota > Metazoa > Chordata > Testudines > Emydidae > Trachemys > Trachemys scripta. The sequence continues at coordinate 150,808,268 of NC_048299.1, forward strand.
TGTGCTCTGCATAAAACATTCCCCCAGGGAGGGCGCTAAGTGGTTGGTGTTGAGCCCAGAGACAGGGCCGGCTCTGGCTTTTTTGCCGCCCCAGGCAAAAAAGCCTCCGGCCGCACCCCTCCTCCCCCCAGCATGGCAGGGGAGGACGGCCGGAGCCCCGGGGGGAGGGCAGCGAGCCCCAGCTGGGGCTCCGCTCTCCCCGGCGGCCGGGGAGAGGGCACCGGGGGGGGGAGGGCGGCCGGAGGGCAGGGGGAGCGGGGCAGCGAGCCCCTCCAGGTGCCGCCCCAAGCACAAGCTTAGTGGGCTGGTGCCTGGAGCCGGCCCTGCCCAGAGAGAGCTTTTAAACTCATGCACTCTGCGGGTGATATTTGTGTTGTGGAAGAAAACCAGCTCTTGCTTCAGTCGAGCATCAAAGTCCAGCTGAGATGCACTAAGTGAAATGGGAGATTCAGTTTCTGGGTGGGACTTTCACAAAAAAATTCCTCATTGGTCTCTGTCTGTCTGCTTCTATTGTCTTCAGTGGAAAAAGCCTCTACTGGCTGCATTGGGAGCAGAGGTGGGCCAACAAGTGCACATATACCCAGTGGACTTGGCCCTGGCATCTTCACAAAAGTGAAATTCCATGGCTGTTGGACATAAATGTCAGATCAAATGTAACCATAGGTTCTTTTTTGTAACTGTGCTAATTCACTGGCACTTAACAGGGGGTGCAGCTTGGCTTGCTGCTTCTTGGTTTCCAAATTCCGTAGCGCTTTGGTTCAGATTTCACTTGTATGTATTTTTGAAGATAACTGCTCAGTTGGCTTTTTCTGCCCAATCCTTTCATGGATGGCTGCAGCAATTTAAAGTAGGACTTTTTGGTTCTTGTGAAAATATAACAGGGAGTGCTTGTGAAAAATCTCACTGTCTGCACTTAAACCACATGAATTCTATTAAGATATCAGGGCTGCTTTTTACAAACATGATTTTAAGTGAGATTTTTCTTGCCTGTGTTACTAGTGCCACCTTGGATATTAAATCTGACCACTTAAACAATTTCCTTTTACTTCTGGAGCTGCTCACTACTTGTATTCCACTGCTCATGGATAACCAAATTAGACTGATAAGCGGGGTGAGGTAATATTGTTTACTGGGTCAATTTCTTTTGGCAAAAGAGACAAGCTTACACATAGCTCTTCTGCAAAAACAAAAAAACCCCAACAACTCTAGGCTGGTCAATTTCACTTTGGTATCTAGTCAGTGTCACTTCCTGACTCTCCTGCATTAGTTCAAAGCTGCAGGATTTTGGTTGCAAACCAATTGTCTGGCAGATTTTTTTAAGTTCTCTTGTTTGGATTTAGGTTTGGTTTGAATTGAAGTAGAAATGAATTTGCAAATATCTTTATTTGGCTTAGTTTTGCAAACTTTCTTTTCCCCCCAAAACCTTAGTTTGGGAGCTATATTACTGGACCGTGTCCCTGACACTGTTTATGTGCCACTGTCTTGTAAAGGCAATGTTTGGTCTGTTGAAACCACTGGCTGCGCAGCCAGAATGAACTGTGGGTTGTTGTAGTGCATAACTGCAGATCTTTTGTAATTTGTGCAAACCGGACACTTCACATGTCTTGTCGCTTTATTGGCTGAGGGACGCTGTATAACACTTGCCATTTAAATTGTAGTCTGGAAACCATTGCACCTCCTAACATTTGTATGTGCGTTAGAGGATGACCTGTCCTGCCCATCTCTGCACTGCATTGGTCAGGCGGTAGGAGGTGTCAATCAGATTCAAAGACTAGCTCTTGTTTCTAAACGGCACAGCTTGGTGTAGCTGCACTGGGGTCTTTCCCCAGGCTCCTGTGTCCTGTCAAGGGGCACATGGAGTGGCTGAACTGCAGTAGCAAGGACTTTGGAAGAAGTGACTCAGAGCTGCTGATGACCCAGTCCCCAAACCACCTAGGCCTAGGTGAATGCTCGGCACAGAGCATAAGCCAGTTTTCAGGGAGAGATGGAACAGCAACTGCAGGCCCTGCAGGAAGTATACAGGTGTGTTTTGGCTCAGACTGTGCTCCAGACAAGAGGGAGAGGTGCTGGTGGTATCTGAAAGGGAACAGGAGGGAGGAAGGTTTAGGGGTGAGGTTTGTTCTGGAGACCCATTTCTACTATAATCAATTACTTGACTGGGTTAAAGCAGATATCGATGTCTGGATCTTTTCTGCTGGCAGAGGGCCTCTGACATCTGCCTGAGAGCCTCCTTCACTTCAGTCCCTATGGCAATCAAGAACCAGCCTGGGTGTCTAGCGACCACGCATCCTACTGCCTTGCAGGGGCATCGCAGCTTGGGGGGCCATGCTCAGTCCCTCATTCCAGGACTGGGAGTGCTTCGAAACTCAGTGAGGGAGCACCTGGTGTTATCATGGAGGCATGGAGTGGTTCTGAAGGCTTCTGGAAAGAGATCTATCTAAACCACACTCTGATGGAAGATCACTGTGAGGAGAGCCATTGGCTGTATCGGAAAAATGCTGAATGGCTCTGGGCTCGGGCACTGGCAGGATGGGATATTCACTGCACTGTGAGTTCCTGGGATGGAGACCCTTGCCTAGGAAAGAGATTCGCTGGCTGCTGTGCTTGGCAAGCTAGAGGGCGTGAAGCAGGAAGCCCCTGTGGGTGGGCACTGGGCAGTGAGATATCGTGGTTGTCAGCAACGTTCTGCATCATTACAGCTCTTGACACCACAAAGAGGGAAACACGTGACTAAATGTGACCCAGCAGTAAATCCCCTCTCCCCTTCTAGTTCTTTCCCACCTGTCTGTTTTGTAACCCAGCTGGTTACCCAAGCCTGCTTGGGGAATAAGCTACTTCTAGCACGGTAGCGACCCCTACTGGGCAATAGAGAGAAGCCAAGCTTTTGCTTCGAGTGAGACTTGTACTGTGTTGGCTGAATGCAGCTGTGCGGGAATAAACCCTGAAGGCTTCATGGCAAACTCAAAGGATGGGCTGGGTTCAGCCAACCTGACCCAGTGCAGGAGCAGGGGAAACTGGAGATTTGAATTTCTCAGATGTTTGGGAGTTTGAAATCTGATCCTGGATCCAGTGTTTGCAAATGGGCCCAATCTTTACACTGGGTCCAGGTCTGAATTTTGTGTTTTGCTTCCCCCATCTCTGCTTTTGAACCAACTTGGAGGAGTGTCACCAAACAAAGCTTGATGGGTTTAATCCCAGGCCTGGGAAACTTTGTGATGAACCTGAATCTTGGGTGGTCTCTGAAGTGAATTCAAACCTAATGTTTCCCTGGGCTCGCTAGGGGGTATCCCTACGCTTCAGGAGGGAAGGGTCTCAGAGCCTGGGCTCCAGCCCAAGCCCAGATGTTTACACTGCCATTTTATAGACCTCCCCCCCCCCCCCCCCCCCGCTCCCCCCAGCCCTAGCTCTGCGAGCCCAAGTCAGCTGGCATGGACCAGCTGCGGCTGTGCTATGGGTGTTTTATTGCAATGTAGACATACCCTGAATGTCTTCCAGATTCTCTTCCATTGGCTCTTTAAACTGGACTCCTCAATTAGCCAGAGCTCTTTAGGACAGACGAGCTGCAATAGCTTCACTGGCTCAGTCTCTTGATATTTACATTCTTTGGCAGGGGAAATTAAAAGCTGGGCCCTGATGAATGGGCCAAAGCGAAGTCAGCCAGGAGCTTGGTGAGCTATTCAGAGTGGTCCAGGAACAGTGGGATTTGATTACCCTCGTTGTGGCCTGGGGCTGGTCAGACTCAAAGTAAGATACCGTCCCTCTGCCAAGGAGCTTGCAGCCTAAGGTAGACACCGACCGTCTGCTGCTCGCTGGACAAAGGCTCTTGTGCCGTTGTTCCTTGGGCATTGTCGCTGAAAGGCTTTCAAGAAAAAAGGCATCTTAAGGAGGGTATTGGAATGAAGAGAGGCTGTTCCAGGCATGAGTAGCAGCAGAGAGGGGACACAAAGGTGAGATGCAGGCTGCCGGCTCGTTACGCAGCTAGGCGATCTGAGCTTTGCTTCCTAGCTAGCCATAAAGGAGAAATAAACAGCTGAACGTCACCAGAGCACAACCGTCACTGTAAGCCAGCATGCTTAGCCTGGTGTTTTTCCTGCTGCAGCATGTATGTTGCAAACCAGTAAATAACCTTGGAACTGATACTAGCGCTTCCGAACTTTGCCTTGACTTTCTATGGATATAAAGGATGACACAAGGCGCTAGGCTGTGCAGAATCTGACTCCCGCTGTTTAAAGTGCAGCATTCTCCTTCTTCTGTTCTGCATTGGAGAGTGGGTGTGGTACAGCACGTGGGGATGCTGTTGCATGAGAGATCTGCAAGCCATGTGAAATGCTTGCTGTATTTGTAGAAGACTGCTAGATGGCACCATTGACCTTTTATTCTCCTTGCAAGCACTCCTGGGAGGATGGAGATGGAATGGGACCAGAGATGCTCGGGTTACTCAGGTAGCAAGTGCTCTGGGTTCTCTTATGACCATGTGGTCAGGACCTCCCACTTGCATCTCATATGAAAGGCAGCACAGTGCCCTTAACACCACCTGAAGAATCACCATTGCTGTCCCGGAGTGGTACACGGGTTTTCCATTCTAATATAGAGCAGCCCTGACCTTGCTTAGCAGCTAACAGACTCACATTGCAAGGTGACCATCCTAAAGGATATGCAAGCAAACAAATATCCACAGTCCATTGATGACGACTCTTAATACTTTTCCTGTGTATCTGATAGAACACGGAGATGTCCTGGTTTCCCATTGATTACTGTGCCAGTCACTCTTTTCAGCACTGGAAACACAGCAGCAGCTGGTGCAATCCTGAGATGCAATTGACACAGAAGAAACTTTAAGCTGGTACTCTGGGGTGGGGTTTACTGCACAGTTGATAAGCCCCTGGGTTGAGAACCACTTTCACTGGCCACTTGGTGGTAATAAGGAATCTCCCTCCATGTTGCTGTGGAAGCAGAGAAAGAACTGTCATGCATTGCATCCCCTTCCTGTCAGTTCTTTCTCTGCTTCCACATTGCCCAAGTTGCTTGAAGTACAATACTCCTAAAAAGAGGGGGAGCCCCTCAAGCAGCCATCAGTGAGGTGTTAATATGCAGCACTTGCATATGGCTCTTCATCCATAGATCTCAATGCACTTTAGAAAGGTGAGTATTGTTACTGGCATAGACAGGCAGTGACTTTCTCAAGGTCAATCGGCAGGTTAGTAGCAGACCTGGGAATAGAACCTTCATCTTCAGAGTGCTTGTCCAGGGCTTTTGCCACTAGGCCTCGCTGCCTAGACAAAAGGCCTGATTCAAGTGAGAGTGCACTGGTGTAACCAAGGCCAGAAATTGGCCTGCAGAATCTGGTGATGGCCCATGAGGAGCGAGCTCAGCTTGCATTTCTGATCCCAGGCTGAGTTGGTACGGTTGGTAGCTAGTGGGTGGGGAGAAGAATCTAGGTACCAGTAAACTCGAGCTAGCAGATTTTGTCTGGAGTCACTGAGATGCAATGAACGTGGGAACCCAGGTTGGTGTTTCTAGCACCTCTTCCTTGGGGCAAGCCCCACTTTAATGCTAGAACTGGTGGCATTAGAAAATAGAAACTGTCCACAAAACCCCATTTAACCCAGCACAGTGGAAGATTGCTCCTCTTCATCTGGACATCAAGCCTGTTGGCTTCTAGTGTCCCAAGTGACAAGTCTTCAGTCTCTTCTCTTTGAGACACGACCCCATGGTTCAACAGTTCTCACTGTTTGGACAAATGCCCCAACCTTCTCTTGTTTACTGAGTTTTACCCTCTGTCCTCCTAGTTTGACCCTCTTCGCATAAACTGCTTTCGCAGCACACTTTTGGAGCCACTGGTGTCATGCTGGGATCAGCCAGCAGGGGGTGCTGCATGAATGCTGTATACTGCAGGCTTTTCTCCCTAAGTGTGTATGTGTGGCTGACTAACCTGCTCCTGAACAGCTTGGTAGGTTTCCAAATAAGTCTTTCAGAGAGACAGAAAAGCACACAATGTGCTGGGTTTTGCAGCACGTTATAGTATTTTAATTTTCAGCAAGGGGCAATGCACAGTGAGATCTGAAACGCAGAGCTGACTCTAAAGGGCCTTGCTTTTGTATATATTCTTAACCCTTGAATGCCTTAGGATGCTTTTGAAGTTTGGAGGAGCTCTCGTAATGTCCGTTTCCAACAAAAGGAATTGCCTGCAGGTGAGATTGTCTGTGTTGAATTGGAAACTAGTGTTTGATCAGGGCTGACCCCAGCCACTAGGCATGGCTGATTTAAGCTAGGCTCCAGAGCTACAGTGTGGTGTGGTTACTCATGGCCTTCAGGTGGATCAGGAGGTGCCGCCTCCTGTGGATTCCCATAGGTGTGCTCTCTGACGGACATCCCAGCAGGTGATAGTGTTTCTCATGCTTAGAACTGGGTTTTGAGGGTCAGGTCTCAGGGGTTTTTTCCATCTGTCACCGACTCACTGTGTGAACTTGGCAAGTTAATTCACCTCTCTGCCTCCATTTCCTCATCTGTAAAATGGGGATAATGATACTGATGGGTGTTTTGCTACTTGATTCTTAAATTCTTAAAGTGTAAAGCTGATCAGGATTTTTTCCATTTTTGGTTAAATGAAATCTTTTTTTTGCAGGAAGTGTCTTGCTTACAGTGGAAAGTTGGCTTTTTGAAGAACCACAACACTATAGATTTTGGTTTTCCTAGGAAAATATGAGTGCCCATTTCCCATGGGGTGGGGGTGGGGATTTTAATTAATGATCCCAGAGGAGGCCAAATTCTACATGCATGTTCAGAAATCCTTGCTGTGGTGATCCTTGGTAAAGAAGATCTCTCTTCACCGGGCAAATTTCAGTCTTTCTGATTTGCTCCTTTTTAAGCCAGTGTTTGGCCTGAATGTGATACATGTTTCTGTATGAACAAGGTATCAAACTTTTTGATGGGGTGTCAGTTTGAGTGGCTCCTGACCCCATATTCTTTATCTGGCACATGGGACCGACTGGGCTGGGGGGTGGGGGTGGAGGAGGAGAGCAAGACTGCACCAAGGTTTAAATTGTGGGGGAAGTTTCACTTTTCTGATAAAATGAGTAAAAAAGGTGTTTTGAGTAGAGGACAGGCTGTAAGCAGAGACAACCCTGAAGGCAAGGGAAGGAAGTGATGCAGAGCTACCTTTCTGTCGTCCTGGTATCTGGGTGTAGGGTGACCAGATGTCCTGATATTAGGGGCTTTGTCCCAATTTTTCACACATGCTATCTGATCACCGTCTCTGGGTGCTTCCCGGTGATGCATAAAGCCTGGGATGTTGGATTTCTCCATGGCTTCGTACACTCTGAGATACTTCTCCCCCCCCCCAGTAACACACAGAAGCTGCTTTGCAGTGTGTGTTCAGGACATACAGGGGTCCATCCAATGCAACATCTCCATTTCCCTGCTGTTTGTTAGCATAGAAGCCAGTTGACCTCCTGGCAAGGATTGAAATCCAGTCCCAATCTAGTCATTGTGTATCCTGTGTGATTTCCATGCAGCCATCTGTGAAGATGACCTGTCAGAGGACATAGAGCAGTTGATCTTGCTGTGTTGGTGGCACTGCTATGAGTGGCGGTGATTGTCTGCTGGCCTAGTCTGTAGAGTGTGCCCACTGGGGAAGGCCAGGCTGATGGAACTTTGCTTTTTCCCCACTGTAGGTGAAACCATCTTCCCCTAGCCTGCTTCCTCTATGAACATTACCTCTTGCACTGGGGTGTGGTGCCTCTCTCCTCCTGCCCTGGGAAGGGGTATGCTATCTCCAGGGGGACTGAGTCTCTTCACCTGTAATGGGGAGAGGGTGTGGTACCTGCAGGGAGAGCTACACCTGTGCTAGTGGGGTGGGATCAGCTCCCCTCCTGAAGTGGGCGGAAACTTGAGTAGCACATGCTCCAAAGTGAGCTTTGCATTTTGTTTGCAGACCCTCGTTGAGCCGCAGTCATTCCCAGGCACGGGACTGGGAGTCAGGACTCTGGGATTCTATTCCTAGCTCAACTGCAAACTCACTGGCCAACTTGGGGCAAGTCACTTGCCCTCTCCAAGCCCCAATACCCCATGCCCGCCCATAGGTGCTGGAACTGGCTTAAAGTGGTTTCCATGATATACAGGGTTTACAATTTGGTTCAATGGCTCTCAGCATCCCCACGACAAAAACTGTTCCAGCACCCGTGCCCACCCTCCCAATCTGCAAAATGTGGACAATAATAACATAGACAGCAAGGCTAACTTATTAAGGTGTGTCACGTTCCTGATTATCCTGGGCAGGAAGGTGAAAGGGGTGAAGGGTTCTCATTCACTGTGATCGCATAGCTCTTTAAATTAATCTGACTACACATGCAGGTGCTGGCATATGGCCGCGAAGGGTGATTCTCTTTCTAACCGCTGAAGCCTCCAGCTGTGCGGCTCGGCTCTGCTCATAGCTGCAGCCCCACGAGGAGGATGCTATGCTCTGTCTCAGGAGGCACTTTCAGACTGGGGTCTTGCATTTGGACCTGTTGAAATTTTCTGGGGAAGTGATGCTTTTGGGGCTGAAGCTGCTTGCGCCTAAGTTCTCAGCCGAGAGATATGAGTGACTCTTCAGCTGAGACTGCCGACAAGGTGGCCAGGTTCAGTGTAGTGATTTTTATTGGGATGTGGACTCCTCTGCCATTGGAAACCAGGCTGAGATCCAACCAAACTTGTTTCACAGGTGGTCTGGCCAAGAGGTGTGTGGTTTTTTTGTGTGTGTTTTTGGATAAACAAACACAGATGCTATTGGCCAGCTGTTAGACACTGTGGGCTCCAGCTATTAGCAACCACATCTTGCATAATGTGTGCCTTCTCACTGACCCATATGGTCAGATCCTCAGCTGGTGTAAACCACCATGGAACCACTGAAGCAAATGGTGCTGCACCAATTTACACCAGTGGAGGATTTGGCCCTATTTCTGACTCCTCCTCATCCTCGGTTTTAGCTATTTCTCTTTTTAATCTATGTTGATTTGGGGGGATAACACAACGTCCAAGCCACCTCCAAGCTGAGGGCCCAATTCTGCCCCCTTACTCCCTGTGAATAACACATGACTTCATGAGTAGTCCCACAGCAATCCTTAATATTTGAGCTGGTCTATCTCTCAAGTGACCATAGAACTGCAGTGTGCCCACCCTGTGCCTACACAGTGCTTAGATACAGGAGGACGGGACATAGATCAGAACCAGAGAGACAATGAGAAGCAGAGACCATTTTGGCCTAACTTTCAGAGATGCTGAGCTAACCCCCTCACCCCCCCCCCCGAGCTCTTGCTCATTTCACTGGGCATGGTTAGCGCCCTGCCCCTTGGCAAATCAGGCCATTTGGGGGTTAGTCTGCAGTGAAACGGGGATGAGGTGCTTGGACTTTGCAGGCTCTTTGCTTGTCAAAAACTAAGAAGTCTTGTCTGTGCGCCAGTGGCTTGGCCCAGAGGACAGTCCCGTTACTGTCCCATTAGGGAATCGGTGACTCCTGGGTTTGGAGTCCAAGGTGAACTGCACCATGGTGGGGAGCTCAGTGAAAGCAGCAGAAGCTTTTAAACAGGAAGGCTGTGCAGCACCTTGCATGATTTGGGCCCCTGCTGTCGCCTCTGTCAGAGGATGCACTAGCTGCTCTGATAGCCTTCCACTATGATCCTTACAAAGCTAGCACCTGCCATAGCCTGTTGAGAATAGGGCTTTGCCATCAACAAGCTAACCCAGCTGCTAGTTACCCCGTTGGGCAGGTTGTCTGTCTCTCGCTCTCCGGTTGAGGGATGCGCTCTGCACAGCAGCATTAAACACGGCTCCGTTTGGTGGAGGAACCAGCTTTTAATTCACGCGTGAATCTGTCTGGGCGATGCCGTGAAACTCTCTTTAGCGTTTGATCTTGAGAGGAATAAAACTTTCTCCAAGCCAGGTGAGATTGTGGCAACTGGCTGCTTCCAGAATGTCACTGTCACCAGCCAGTATTAAGTCAGATGGGATTTTAGCAGGGAAGAGGGATGGTGCTGATGTTGAGGCTCTGGACTGGAACTTGGGAGATATCCATTGCCCACTTGTTAAATTTTCGAGCAAGCATCTTCATGTTTTCTCCTCCTGCTGCCCCACACGCTTGGGACAAGCTCCCTGTAAACCTCCCCCCAGCCATCTTGTTGGCCTCAGACATGCTCCTTTGCCAGGATGTCAACAAGAAACATAACTGAGTAGATCACTGGTGTGCTGAGACGCTGCCGCTCATGCTGACCAATGCTGCCGCCTCGTTTCCTTTCACTCTGTTGTCTGGCTGTTGCTCTCAAAGGCCCCAAGAGTTAAAGGTGTTTATAAACTTTCGCTGTTCAACATTAAACAATAGGAGGTAGGTTTGGAGTTATTTTTAAACAGAGCTCTTGTTTTTTCTCAGTGACATGGCGAACAGACCTAAAGCATTCATTCAAATGCAAAGTTTATTGATTAAATGCGAGAAATTAAAACAAACGTTTATACTGAAACTGAGTGATTGTGCCATGCAAACGTAGGCAGACCGTATCAAAGTCTCTCTTCTTTTGGAGTCAAAATAGCAGCGTCTCTTATTTTCAGAGCAACCTTTCTCTGAGGAGGAAAAAGTAAAATTTACTCTGTCCTCATGTGACGCACATTAACTGATCCTGTTCTCAACAAGCAGACAGACACAAGGTGGAGGAGAGAGGATAGAAAAGATGGGTGAAATACAGTGTTTTTTTTGGAACACTGGTTAGTTGGGAGCGGATGCTTTGGCTGACAAGTTGACCATGGCACCTGCTGCTTGGAACCTAATTGGTTACGATCTGGTCAGGGCTGTCATCTGGTTGGATTCTTTCTCCTTAGACAAGGCAGGCTTGGGAGGGTGCAGTTTAATTGATTTCAGGATTTGATGAAAAGCCAAGAGAGTGAGACAGAAGAGGAGGCAAGAAACAGTGGGGCAGAAAATAACACCACAAGGAAAGGTAACGCAATGCAGAGTCTCACATGCTTTTGTGCTGCTGGTGATTGAATATCTCTGCTGGCGGGCCGAGGACTAGATGTCCTGATAATGTGGTGACTTTGAGACCTAATAGGTGAAAACAAAGTTCCTTAAAACTCCCCCCCTCCAAAAAAAGAAAAAAAAACTCATTAAGAGCCCCAAAGGGAGGCAAAGTGGGTGGCATAGTTCATCCGCGCCCTCCTACCCCACATTATTTTGTCCATCAGTTAGGCCCAATATCCATCACATCAATTTTCATTGGTTAAGTTCCAGCTCCAGATCACTTGTGTTTTTTAATAAGAACAGTTTCCAGTTCTTGGATTGTATCAACATGACCTTTTGTTTGGACTAATTTAGTCAGTCTGGTTCTCTTGCACCTGTTTGTAACGTTCTTTATTGAAAATAACTTGACCTACTTTCCGTGGTAAATTTCTAAGCAGGCAAACATTACAGACCAATTGTTGCAACAGCTCTCCAGTCTGTCTGTCTCTATCCACCTGGTCTCTCTCCAGAACAGGGACTTTTTGTTTTGTTTTTGTTTTGTTTGTTTGTACAGTGCCTAGTGTGATGCTGCCCTGGTCTACAATTGAAGCTCCTAGCTGCTACCCCAATACAAATTAATATTGGAGTTCAGTTCCTGACTCTGCCACAGTTGCTCTGGAACTTTGGGCAAGCCATCTGGGGGGTAGGAATTTGTCCCTGGACCAGCAGAAGGCTACCACTTCAGGCCAACAGTGTAGGGTGAAGTGGGACTTAAGTGTTGTATAGGCCTTGTCCAGGGATGCATTTCAGCCTTCTGCACCACAGTGTCTCTGAGATGGGTCTAATGATACTTTCTACCTCTCAGGGGTATGGCAAAGCTCCTCAATGTGTCTGATGCTCTCGTGCACAATTCTGCAGAGATGTGGGGCAGGCATATGGACAGGTGAGTGATCAGACGTTTCTGAAGGCTAATGTCCTCTGTGTTTACAAGAGCTAGGACAAGAACCCACATTCCTCAGAGCCCAAGCTTCCCCCCTAACCTCCTTGGGTTTAGGAAGACACTTTATCCCATGGGCAGTTGAATGTATATTTGTCCATTATGAGGGTTTTTACTCTCTGAAGCATCAGATGCTGGTCATTATCAGAGCTGAGAATCCAGAGATGATGGGCTAGGATTCCTATTCCCCCTCTGCTCACTTCTGCAACCAGGTTTGAACAGAAACTTTCAAACTCTACAAAGTTTGGATGATAGTTTCTGATTGGGATTAGAAGAGCCAGGATAGCAGTCATTGGAAAGTATCGGGGTGCGATCCGTAACCAAATATTGCAAGCTGTTGGTTATTCACTTACCAAACGATCCTTTGGTGATGCTTTGGGGGCTTGCTAGCAGAAATCCTCACAAAGAGGAAAAGAAGAATTAATCTCCTCTGCTGGTAGCTGCTCAGCTGGCAGTAGCCTCCCACCAGGAAAAAGAATGGTTAAAAAAATATGGGAGGCTTTATAGAGAAACTTAAACATGCCTTTTATATATACAGCAAAGCAGTCCAAGGACAGACACCTAGATATTTTGATTAACGTTTATTCAATACTCAAAGTACATTCCCATGCCAAAAAACAGGACCCCCCCCCCCTGTTCTCCCCCCAACACAACTCGCCAACTTCTCTGGGTATTAACATTTGATAGACATGCCTGGTGTGTTAAATGTGTAATCAGAGATTTCATTCACTTTATTAAAATCACTAGAAATGCCATGTCCTAGGTGTTGTAATGAGGCTTACTCTGTAATAGCGAGCACCCTGTTTAATCAGTGGCTCTTTCTGTTTATATTCCTGTATAATGTCTCTTTAAACAAAAAGCTAACTGTTGTCATGATTGTTTTGTTGCTGATATTTACATGGCAAGGACTGATAAATCTGTTAATGCTTCTGAAATAAGAGTGCCAGGAAACAATGGAAAAGACTATCCTCCTCTCCTCCGTGCCCCCCCCACCCCCACCAGTATTTTTAGCCCAAAATCTTGGGCCTCAAGATCTTGCAGTTACTGAGGGCATAAAGGTTTGGAGAAGCTCATGGAAAAAGGCCACACTTCACTTATTTCTGAGCAGCTGTGGTACAGCTGGGGAGCAGGGGGAGGGAGCAGTATGGAGAATGCTTTGATCTAGTGCTTAGTCAGAAACCCCTAATCCTGACTCTGGAAATTTTGTCCTAAGTGACTCGACAAAAGTATCAGTGGCCAGGGATTTGATTTTTATTTTTCCTTTTGAAGGGGGCGGGGGCGGCCAACTTGAGGAACCTACGACCTAATTTTTGGAGGTGTCTGGCACCAGTGACTTCAGCTGGATGCTCAGCACTTCTTACAGGCCCAAGCTTTCTCGAGTGGGGCTTCCAAACAGCAAGGCCACTCTTGAAATTCTCGGCCTCCCTATGCATGTACGATGGGGTCAGGCTTCCACAGGACTGGCCTGAGATGTTTCTAGCCAAGAGACCATATCCTGCTCCTCTTGCTCACCCAGGGGGTTGCTGGCATGTGTAAGGAGAATTGAATTTGTCCTGTTGTTTGTGAACAAAGTCATAGGGAGCAGCTTTATTCAAACACTCTCTCCGGGTGCACTAAGGCTGGAGGAATGTGTGTTCTAACCAATCCTTGTTTGTCTTCTCATAGTAGAACATACCAGCTATCTTAGGTCTAAGGAATAAGGCCCTGAACACTTTTTTCCCCTCCGAGGCTATTGTAAACTGAGGCAGGGATGTTGTTGCTCTCTGGTTTTGGGGGGCTTTTAGTGCTAACTCCATTAGTTTCTCTATTTTCCTGTATGGAAAGCAGGTTTCACTACAGTGGGGTTCAGAACAGCCTTGAACTGTCAACTCCCAAAGATGAAAGGCACCACCACTGCAAGTTACTTCTGCCAGCTGTGCTGAGCTGGGGCTGCAGGAGCAGCCTGCTCAGGAAAGCTGACATGCAAAGGCATGTAAGCCTCAGACACCGACTGGTTAAAAATCAGAGGTTTTAAACCCCCCTCCGCCTGTGCTGCTAAAGTTCTTATTGAAACAGAATTTTCAAGGGCTGATTTTACATTTCCCCCACTGAAGCTGGCTGGGCTGAGCATGGGAAACTAGATTGGCTGGTTATCTCGTTCTTCACTGAGGCTTTCAGGGCCAGCACGGTGTTTTGGCTGTAGGGGAATGAGTGACTCCAACTACTTCCACTTAGTTATGACAGTAGAGCCAGGAAGCCCCAGCTGAGATCAGGGCCCTGTCATGCTATGTGCTGCACAGATGCAGCGTGACAGACGGGGCCTGTTCCAAAGAACTTGAAATCTAAACCAACAAGAGTGGGATGGGAAACAGGCACAAAACACTTGCCCAAGGTGACACACTGGGTCAGTTGCAAAGCTGGGAACAGAACCAGGACAGCCTAGTACCCTATGCATTGTTATATAGTTTCCCTTGCAGCAGTTTTGGATTCCTTTCCTGGTTTAGGTAAGGTTTATTTTTGTTTCTTTTTCAAATTCAAATGTTTGTGTATTAAGCCACTTAAAAAAAAAAATCTAAATATTGGGTCTTGGCTACCAAATGCCTCGCTTCTCCAAACATCACTTTGGGGGGAAGTTAGCATGCAGATAACTTTCTACTTCCCATCGTTCTTTTAAATAAATAAAATTGAGTATCTTTTGTCTACAAGCAGAATGCTCAGTACAATAAAAGTTTGTTTGTAAACTAGCGCTATCGGGGATAAGTGCCATACAATAGACACTTTCCCCAAATCAGTCTGTATCTGAAACAAGAATCTTAAACCACTTCTTGTAGGCTAATCAGTTAAACTGCTTCCATCCTCTGGAGGTAGGCTAGTAGTAGTCTTTCTAAGTTAATACTGCCGGGGAAGAAGAGGCCCACAATGGTAAAGTGACTCTTTACCCAAAATCAAGCAAGCAGTTGGTGTTGAAAATAGAACCCAAGGGTCCAAATTCCTACTTCAAGAGCTATACCAGAGCTCCTTCCATATCTGGGATTAGAGCCAGGAGTTTTGACTCCTGGGCTCCTACTCTTACTGCTAGGCCACATCAGGGGCCTGTGCTTTAGAAGCAGAAGGATCTGCTGTCTATCCCCACTACTGGTGTAAAGGGCTAAGTACGCGTGGAATGCAGCATGGACCGAAGTAGTTAACAGCCAAGGGACTAATACATGCACAGAAGGGTCTGTGGTGGCAGGATTGGGCCATGAAGTTCTAGGTAGCATCAAAAGGGCTAGCCCCCTGGGATGTCGTGAGGATTGGTCAGAGTTCGTGCAGCGCTGTGTGGAGCGAAGAGGCATTGGCATTGCTATTAACGCGTCTGAGAGCAGGGAACGGCAGCCCTGTTGAAAGGTCCCCCTGCCGAGGAATGTCTAACTTCACACTCCACCATGAGGGGCTTTCTAGAGCCTGCAGCCTCGAGCAGGAAGTCGGAGCTAAGTGGGGGAACATCTGGATAGACGGGAAATGCTCCCTCCTTGTCTCTCAGATGCCTCAATATTGCTTTGCTCAACCAAAAATAAATTGGAAAAGAAAATTGGACATTGCATCAATTTGGAGCAAGTTTATAAATTCTGCAGCTAAGCAATCCCAATAGAAAATGATAGATCGCCCGTGAGCGCGCAGTCCCTGCGGTGATGTATAGCCGCATTAGCTGAAATGCCGTATTACATGATTCTGCTTTATTACCAGGGTTGGTGGCAGACAGAAAAACAGATTACACTTGAGATCAAATCGATAGGAACTTTATTTACTGGCCTTTTAAAAACATATTTCTGCACTTTATAAAAACATACGGTAGATGCTATTGATAGAGCTTGTCTGCTTGTTAAAAAGCAATTTACCCACAGCGATTGTTTTTAAGCTGCAATTTACGACATTACCTTTTACCTACTCTTCCAGACTTCTGTTTTCATCGTTGCATTTGACGACTTCCTTAGAGGTTTCTTTGGGCTGTAACATTCTTCGCTTCGGGAGGGTGGACTCTGCTGTAGCGCAGGGCTTTGTTCTTGCTCCTGCTTCGTTACTTCAGTGATTAGCTGGATGGTGCTGCACGTTTGTGGTGAATGTTGGGCCCCATGTGTGCATGGAGGATTAGCATGTATTTGGCAGTCAGTAGCCAACAGAGCAACAGCAAGGTGGACCTCGGCTCAGTTACTGCAAATTGGCTGCACTTCATTCCAGTATCAAATGGGGGAAACGCAGTCTCTTGGGTTGCTGGCCATTGATGGCTGGCTCCCAAGTACCAACCAGGCCAAGGATATCTTTGAACTTAATAACTTTGTGTATCATAATGTAGAGAGCCTTGGCTAGAGCCCCCTTCTCTGAGTGCTGAGGCTCTATCCAGCTGCTGTGTTCTCGGATGGTATCTTGTGTCCCTGCCCCAGTAGTTAGTTGGGGACGTAGGCCAGGAAAATGTGCTTTTGTTTAAATAGGTGGCTTCCGTTCTTTAAAATCAGGGCTTTATTTTTCCACGGCGGAATGGACAGGTGCTTCTTGTGACACTGAAGTGCCGTATAACCATGCAATAGGCCAAGTGACTGCTGGGCATATTAGCCTTGTGAGAGGACTTGCGTTCTTCCTGGGACGCGCCAAGTACTACAGATGGGAACACTGATAGCTGGAACTTCTGATGCTGGCACATGCTATGGTCAGAAAACGCTAGCTTGGGTGCTTTGACTCACCAGCTGTAAGCGAATGTACATGCTGCAGGCAAAGCAGGATAACAACCCTTCGAAGGACAATGGATTTGTTTTTAAATAGCCCGCCTGAAGTGGCCTGAGGGGTGGACTGGCTTAGTGGTGAGAGCAGAGCAGCTGAGTCAGGGCTCCTGGGTTCTAATCCTTCCTGTCGCCATCCTGCGGCGTGACCCTGGGCAAGACACTTACCCAGCTGTAATCGGAGTATAATGCTTAGCAACCGCAGGGTGTGGAGGATTCAAGCAGGTAAAGCTCTGAGTTCCTGGGATGCAAGATGCTGCACAAAGGCAAAGTGTGTGTGTGTGTGTGTGTGTGTGTGTGTGTGTGTGAGAGCGAGCGAGCGACTGGAATACACAGTATGTGGAGGGCCAGCCCAGTTAGTCTGCTTTGGTTTTTTGGGTCTTTTTAACAAGGCTGGTAGACTTGTTTGCAATAAGGCCACTCACCCTCTGGTTATAATCCTGTTCTGGCAAGTGGCTTCCACTGTATCTCCTGGCCCATGTGACTAAACCACGATATGATGTGCTTGTGAGCCAAGCAGGGCATTATCCAGCCCCATCAGTGAGTGTGCTTCGTGCGCCTAAGCAACGAAGAGCCAGGTGGATTCTGCCACTTGCTTCTCCGTTCCTTTGTGACAGGGCGGGTGGATGTTATAACTGCAGCTCATTGATTGGTGTCCTTGATGCAACAGCCCTCATGGGTGCGACTTACTCTGTCCATTATAAATCCACCTGAGAGTTGCCCTGGAAATGACTCCATCTCTTGACCCCCAAGGTTTGTGTCCACTCTGGGCATCTCCGTCCTGAATTGGCAGAATATTGGAGATCAGTTCTGATAAGTAACTTTACAGCATCTCTTCTCCCCCTGCTCCCAGACACTTATTTCTATCCCGGGGGAGACTGCCCTTCAATCTTGACCTAGCAGCTCAACCTGTAATCCCTCAGGACCATTGCTCTCCTAGGAGTCTGCTACCCAGAGGGCCACGTGCAGTGTGACATGTGCCCACATTAGTTTCCCATGATCATACTAACAGGATTGCATTTTCAGTGTGGGGAGCGCTAGTGTAGACTGCACTCTGGCGCTCTTCCTGCTGTGCAATCTAATCCTACACAATGGCTTTAAAATCTCGGGCAGTTGATGAGTGTCGGCACTCCCAGCACTGCTATGAAGTGCAGTTGTAGGAGACTTCCCTAAAATGTCTATTGCAGACAAAGCTCTAGGGTGCAGAGGAGCTTCTAAGCTGTGGTCTGATTAGAAGAGATGTGTGTTGCTCTGAATTTGGCCTTGGTGTCTTGTGTCCACCAGGTACCCGGTGTCAGGACTCTTCCTATTTTGGGCCTGGTCTACACTACGGGTTTAGGTAGACTTTAGCAGCGTTAAACCGAATTAAGCCTGGACACGTCCACACAACGAGGCCCTTTCTTTCGACTTAAAGGGCCCTTTAAACCGGTTTCTTTACACCACCTCCGAGGGGATTAGCGATAAAACCGGCCTTTGCGGGTCGGAATTGGGGTAGTGTGGACGGAATTCGATGTTATTGGCCTCCGGGAGCTATCCCACAGTGCTTCATTGTGACCGCTCTGGACAGCGCTCTCAACTCAGATGCACTGACCAGGTAGACAGGAAAAGACCCGCGAAGGTTTGAATTTCATTTCCTGTTTGCCCAGCGTGGAGAGCACAGGTGACCACGCAGAGCTCATCAGCACAGGTAACCATGATGGAGTCCTCCCAGGATCGCAAAAGAGCTCCAGCATGGACCGAACGGGAGGTACGAGATCTGCTCGCCATATGGGGAGATGAAGCAGTGATAGCTGAACTCCGTAGCAGTAAAAGAAATGGAAAAGTATTAGAAAAGATCTCCAAGGCCATGAAGGACCGAGGCCATAACAGGGACACACAGCAGTGCCGCGTGAAAATTAAGGAGCTACGGCAAGCTTACCACAAAGCCAGAGAAGCAAACGGAAGGTCCGGGGCAGAGCCGCAAACTTGCCGCTACTAAGCGGAGCTGCATGCGATCCTAGGGGGTGCAGCCACCACTATCCCAACCGTGTGCTATGACTCTCTCACTGGAGAAACACACAGGGAAGACAGTTCGGGGAACGAGGAAGATGACGATGGAGGTACTGTAGGTAGCTCACAGCAGCAAGGAAGCGGAGAAACCGGTTTCCCCGACAGCCAGGATATGTTTGTGACCCTGGACCTGGAACCAGTAACCCCCGAACTCACCCAAGACCCTCAGGGCACACAGGAGACCTCTGGTGAGTGTAACTTTGTAAATATTTGTAAACATTACAAAAAAAAAGCAAGCAAGTCTGTTAACGTGTATGGGAATGGAGCGGAAATCCTCCAGGAACATCTCCAGAAAGCTCTCCTGGTTGAAATGGGGTGATTTTATTAAGGGGGACATTCAGAGGCGCCCGTTCCTGCTCTTCTGACCAGAAATGTTCCCCGCTGTTAACCACGTGGTGGTGGGAGGGGTGAAGTGATCATCCCAGAGAATCGTGTGTGTGTGTGTGGGGGGTGGTTTACTTGTGTTTGTGCCGCATGTTAACCGGGAAACCGCAACCCCCTCCTTTTACATTGAAACCCCATTTTAAATGGACAACCCAATTCATCCTTGATATGGGAAATGCGCTGCTGTTTGCAACCTTTCCCGCATGTTAAGAAGGTTAAAAAAGCCAAAACACTGTGGCCTACGATGGCTGCCTGCAAGCCGAAATATGCGACCTTGTAATGAAAGAGTGTACCCATTGTTCCCTAAAATGTGTCTTTTTTAACCACCTCTCCCTTCTCCTCCGCCAGCTGCAAATGTTTCTCCTTCGCAGAGGCTCGTGAACATTAGAAAGAGAAAACGTAAGACGAGGGACGAGATGTTCACGGAGCTGCAGATGTCCGCCCAGGCTGATAGAGCACAGCAGAATGCGTGGAGGCAGTCAATGTCGGAGATGAGAAAAGCCCAATATGAACAAGAGGAGAGGTGGCGGGCTGAATCGCGGGAAGAACAGAGCAAGTGGCGGGCTGAAGACGATAGGTGGCGTCAGCTTGCAGACAGACGGCAAGAGGCAATGCTCCGTCTGCTGGAGCATCAAACTGATATGCTCGAGCGTATGGTTGAGTTGCAGGAAAGGCAGCAGGAGCAGAGACTGCCGCTACAGCCCCTGTGTAACCAACAGCCCTCCTCCCCAAGTTCCATAGCCTCCTCACCAAGACGCCCAAGAACACGGTGGGGGGGCCTCCGTCCACCCAGTCACTCCACCCCAGATGATCGCCCAAGCATCAGAAGGCTGGCCTTCAATAAGAGTTAGTTTTAAAATGCAGTGTGTCCTTTTCCATCCCTCCTCCCCCACCCATCCCAGGCTACCTTGGCAATTATCCCCCTACCTCTGTAAGGAACTAATAAAGAATGCATGAATGTGAAAAAACAATGACTTTATTGCCTCTGCAAGCGGGAGGGGAGGGGAGGGTGGAGTGGGGTGGTTGGTTTACAGGGAAGTGGAGTGAACTGGGTCGGGGGGGGGGGTTGGAGGGTTCATCAAGGAGAAACAAACAGAAGTTTCACACAGTAGCCTGGCCAGTCACAAAACTCGTTTTCAAAGCTTCTCTGATGCGCACCGCGCCCTGCTGTGCTCCTCTAACCGCCCTGGTGTCTGGCAGCGCGTAATCAGCGGCCAGGCGAGTTGCCTCAACCTCCCACCCTGCCATAAATGTCTCCCCCTTACTCTCACAGATATTGTGGAGCGCACAGCAAGCAGCAATAACAATGGGGATATTCTTTTCGCTGAGGTCTGAGCAAGTCAGTAAGCTGCGCCAGCGCGCTTTTAAACGTCCAAATGCACATTCCACCACCATTCGGCACTTGCTCAGCCTGTAGTTGAACAGGTCCTGACTCCTGTCCAGGCTGCCTGTGTACGGCTTCATGAGCCATGGCATTAAGGGGTAGGCTGGGTCCCCAAGGATCACGATAGGCATTTCAACATCCCCAATGGTCACTTTCTGGTCCGGGAAGAAAGTCCCTTCCTCCAGCTTTCGAAACAGAGCAGAGTTCCTGAAGACGCGAGCATCATGTACCTTTCCCGGCCATCCCACGTTGATGTTGGTGAAACGTCCCTTGTGATCCACCAGGGCTTGCAGCAGCATTGAAAAGTACCCCTTGCGGTTTACGTAGTCGGTGGCTTGGTGCTCCGGTGACAAGATAGGGATATGGGTTCCGTCTATGGCCCCGCCACAGTTTGGGAATCCCATTTCAGCAAAACCATCCACTATTGACTGCACGTTGCCCAGAGTCACTACCCTTGCTATCACCAGGTCTTTCATTGCCCTGGCAAATTGGATCACAGCAGCCCCCACCGTAGATTTGCCCACTCCAAATTGATTCCCGACTGACCGGTAGCTGTCTGGCGTTGCAAGCTTCCACAGGGCTATCGCCACTCGCTTCTCAACTGTGAGGGCTGCTCTCATCTTGGTATCCTGGCGTTTCAGGGCAGGGGAAAGCAAGTCACAAAGTTCCATGAAAGTGGCCTTACGCATGCGAAAGTTTCGCAGCCACTGGGAATCGTCCCATACCTGCAGCACGATGCGATCCCACCAGTCTGTGCTTGTTTCCCGGGCCCAGAATCGGCGTTCCACGGCATCAACCTGCCCCAGTGACACCATGATTTCCACATTGCTGGGGCCTGTGCCTTGTGAGAGGTCTATGTCCATGTCAATTTCCTCATCACTCTCGTCGCCGCGCTGCAATCGCCTCCTCGCCTGGTCCGGGTTTCGCCTTGGCATGTTCTGGCTCCGCATATACTCCAGGACAATGCGCGTGGTGTTCATAGTGCTCATAATTGCCGCGGTGATCTGAGCGGGCTCCATGATCCCAATGCTAGCTATGGCGCCTGGTCAGAAAAAAGGCGCGAAAGTAGTATCTGATGGACCAGGAGAAGGAGGGAGGGAGGGAGGGCCGAGTGATGACATGGGGTACAGGAACAGGGAGAAACACAAACAACTGTCACACAGAATGGTCCCCCCAAAGATTAAACTGGAAACCCTGGGCTTAGCAGGCCGTTGATTTCACGGAGGAAGGGGAAGCAAATGAACACAGAACAAATCTATTTTTTACATCTTAAGGTGGCAGCCGACGGTGCAGCATGAGTGACAGCCATACCAGTATGACGACGATGGGTACCAATCACAAGGGGCTGCTGCTGTGTAGCAATGCAGCCCCACGTCTGCCAGCCCCACGTCCGCCAGCACCCAGCATCGCCCTCGGCCTCTTCTGGGTGCTTAGCAGACAATATTGGGCAATTGGCAGAAAATAGTATATTACGACTGGTAACCATCATCATCAAAACAGTAGCATGTCTGCCCAGGTGGCCATGATTGACAGCCATACCAGTATGACGATGACGGGTACCAGTCATAATATACCATCGCCTGCAAGGGGCTGGTGCAATGCAGCCCTACGGCTGCCAGCCCCACGGCTATCACTCATGCTACACCGTCTACCGCCAAAAGGCAGTTAGCAGCTGCTGCTGTGTAGCAATGCAGTCCCACGTCTGCCGGCACCCAGAGGACATATGGTGACGGTGAGCTCAGCTGAGCTGAGCGGGCTCCATGCTTGCCGTGGTATGTTGTCTGCACAGGTAACCCAGGTAAAAAGGCGCGAATCTATTGTCTGCCGTTGCTGTGACGAGGGGGGAGGGGCCTGACGACATGTACCCAGAACCGCCCGCGACACTGTTTTGCATCATCCGGGCATTGGGATCTCAACCCAGAATTCAAAGAAAAGGCGCGAACCGCTTCTCGGCTCTCTGAGCTGTGGCACAAACGTAGTATCTGACGGACTAGGGGAAGGAGGGAGGGGGGCCGAGTGACGACATGGCGTACAGGCACAGGGAATTAAAATAAAGAACGGTGGCTGTGCATCAGGGAGAGACACAAACAACTGTCACAGACTGGTCCCCCCCAAAGATTAAACTGAAAACCCTGGGTTTAGCAGGCCATTGATTTGACGGAGGGAGGGGGAAGCAAATGAATACAGAGCAAATCTATTTTTTTACATCTTAAGACGACGGTGCAGCGTGACTGATAGCCCTCGGCATCTTTCTGGGTGCTTGGCAGCAAATACGGGGCGGTGTATGACGATGGTCTTCAGGCCTATTGCACAATCGGCTGCTCAGGGAAGACTCTGCTAACGTACGATGACCCGACTTGTAATAGGATGGCTAACAGTCGTAATACACCATTTACTGCCAAAAGGCAAGCCCCACGGCTGCCAGCACCCAGATCGCCGATGAAGGCTACCAGTCTACTGCACCGTCTACCGCCAAAAGGCAGTTAGCAGCTGCTGCTGTGTAGCAATGCAGTCCCACGTCTGCCGGCACCCAGAGGACATATGGTGACAGTGAGCTCAGCTGAGCTGAGCGGGCTCCATGTTGTCTGCACAGGTAACCCAGGTAAAAAGGCGCGAATCTATTGTCTGCCGTTGCTGTGACGGGGGAGGGAGGGGCCTGACGACATGTACCCAGAACCGCCCGTGACACTGTTTTGCATCATCCGGGCATTGGGATCTCAACCCAGAATTCCAAGGGGCGGCAGAGACTGCGGGAACTGTGGGATAGCTACCCATAGTGCAATGCTCCGGAAGTCGACGCTAGCCTCGTACTGTGGACGCGGTCCGCCGACTAGAGCACCTAGAGCATTTTATTGTGTGGACACACACAATCGGCTGTATACAACCGATTTCAATAAAACCGGCTTCTATAAATTCGAACTAATTTCGTAGTGTAGACATACCCTTGAAGGGTCTTTATTTTCTATTCCCTTATGGTATCTGTGGCCGTTTTTAATTCTGATTGTTTGTACCCATGAATTGATCTGCCTTTTTAATGAAAGGAGGCAAGAGTCCACTTAATTTCATAATGGAGACGAGCTCTGTTTGTGTCATCTAGTGAACTGGAGTTGGTCCAAGAAGGGGATTTGGGTTGTGTTCAGGTTAAATTCAACACTTTAAAAAAAAAAAAAAAAAAAAAAAAAAAGGTTCCTCATCGTCCTCTGCATCTTCATTTCATGGGATTTGCTAGGTTAAGGACCGATTTGAGTGGGCATTTCAAAAGATGATGGACTAAAATTACTCCGTCGGCCCAAGCACCTAGTGAGGTGTGACGTTATTGACATAAACTGGGACTGTCTAGATCATTGTTGCAACCAAGGTCCTGTAGTGGCACCCAAATCTTGTATAAAGGGGGTCAAATGGGGTGTCTAGGACAAGGTTATGGTTTACTGGTTATGATTATGCTGTCTATATGTGTGTATCAGTTTTGTAGTTAGTTATGAATATTGGCTCTATACTGTCTGTATGGCAAACTTATGCTATGCTTCTGGGTGACATCCCAGACAAGCTGAGATTAGCTCTGCCTAGCCTGCTTGATGGCCCATTAAGGACCATCAGCTGTACAATGGACCCATTGAGAGAAGGCAGGGATGCCTTGTAACTCAGCGAAGTATGCAGGGACTGGCCCATGTGACTCCAGACTCCATTTGGCTGTAATTTTCCACAGTAAGAACAAGGAGGTGTTCTTACACCTGGAAAAGACTATATAAGGCTGATGCCTCATCTCCATCTTGTCTTCAATCCTGCTTCTTACCTCTGGAGGAACTTTGCTACAAACTGAAGCTCTGACAAAGGACTGAATGACCCATCCCAGCTGGGGATGTATTCCAGAGACTTGATTTGAACCTGCAGTTTATTCCATCGCTGCTGCAAGCCATGAACCAAGAACTTTGCCATTACTGTATGTAATTGATTCCATTTAACCAATTCTAACTCTCATCTCTATTTTTTTCCTTTTATGAATAAACCTTTAGATTTTAGATTCTAAAGGATTGGCAGCAGCGTGATTTGTGGGTAAGATCTGACTTGTATATTGACCTGGGTCTGGGGCTTGGTCCTTTGGGATCAGGAGAACCTTTTTCTTTTACTGGGGTATTGGTTTTCATAACCATTCATCCCCATAACGAGTGGCACTGGTGGTAATACTGGGAAACTGGAGTGTCTAAGGAGATTGCTTGTGAGACTTGCGGTTAGCCAGTAGGATGAGACCGAAGTCCTCCTAGTCTGGCTGGTTTGGTTTGCCTTAGAGGTGGAAAAACCCCAGCCTTGGGCTGTAACTGCCCTGTTTTAGCAATTTGTCCTGAGTTGGCACTCTCAGTTGGGTTCCACCAGAACTGCATTGTCACAGAGAGATGATGGACTAAAATTACTCCGTCGGCCCAAGCACCTAGTGAGGGACCCTGTAATGCCCCGCAGGAGATGGTATTTGGATTCCCTAGCTCTGGTCTCTCACTTGCCAGATTGGCAGGGGTTGGGCTTTGCCTCCTTAAAAGTGGGCAAAATCGCCCTACAGCGAGGCATTGCTCCACAGTGTTGTCATGTGCCAGTGTTGCTCTATTCTGGCAGAATACCGATTTCAAAGTGCTTCTTATCCCCTGCACAGCTCCGCAATGTGGACTGGTGGCTAGAGCCAGACCCTGGGGGACTTCTAATCTAGCCATCCCACACTCATCACTGGGCAGGAGGGCTGATGGTCACACCTATGCACCACTGAAGTTCCTATGTTGAGGACTGATTGGGGAGGCAAGCAGCATGTAGACTTTGTGCTGGCTTTCTTTGCCGGGGTGACTCTCTAGTGGAGCTGGGGATAGGAGACAGCGAACGTAATGACTTGGGTCTAGATTCTCAACAGACCTTAGTGCACTCACCCTGGAGGTCTGCTCCCAATCTGGCCCCAGCTATGGGGGCTGAGCGCTCGAAGAGGAAACTCCTCTGAACTTGCTTCAGAATCTGGCCCTTAGGCAAATTGCCTCAACCATTCTGCACCCCACTTCCCCCATATCAGAAATGGAGATAAACATTGGCCTGCCTCAGGGGAGGGGAGCAAGGGGAGCCTGGGACTTAATTAGCTGCTTGCGCAGCGCTCCTAGGATCCTTGATGAAAGGCACTAGAGAAGTGTAAAGTATTTCACCACGTGCCCTGGTTCTGCAGCATGGGAACAGCGGGGCTGCTGGTAGGATAAGAGTCTCCTGCCATGAGCAGTCTTGGCAGAAATGTCACTTTGCATCTGTTGGATTCCCTCCATGTTTGCCGGACGCTTAACCATCCTGGACAAATGGAGTGTTTCCCATCCTTCTGCCTGGAGGCGGGAGGCCTATTAGGTCATCTCATCCATTTCACTGCTGCTTGGGGTGCGAGCGTGCACGCCTGCATTTAGGACAGCTGTTTGTGCTTGTTTGAAGCAGTGGCTGATTTTTACTTTGATCCCTGTAAACACTATACAGTAATCAAAGTTTAAACCGTCTCAGATGAAATAATTGCTTAACAATCATATAAGACAAAATGATTCAACAAATGACAATTAGGACTTGTGATATACAGAACAGATGCATTCAGTGTACCATATTATAATGTGCTAATCCGAGATTGACAGCACAATAATAGGAGAGAACAGCCACTCTGCCTATAATTCTAAACTAAATGTGAGGCTGTCCACAGAACTCAAATCCTAACAGGCTGTAAAATTAGAGGTAAGGCAGCACCAAGTTCAAAAAGACTCATTAGTAGGTTGGCTGCCATAACATTACGTGGAGGCTTCCCGGTTTCAACTAGTAAATGCATAAAGTGTGTGTGTGTGTGTTCTACCAAAAATGCTGAAAAGAAAAGTGAGTAATACATCTCTCTAGTGGTCTTAAACAGGTCTTAGAAGCAGCCTCTGCCATCCAACACCACTGGAGCAGAGGGTTGCCAGTCTGATGCTGTAGCCAGTCTGATGCCAGCCTGGTGTCAAGAAATTCAACGCATCAGCTCATGTTACTGTACAGGACTAGATACAGTAACAAGACAATGGTGTCGGAAACCAAATGAAATTAACACTGATATGAACACATGAGCGTAATTGGCATTCCCCATGGGAGTTGGGCAGTTCCCAAGCCCTAAATGGTACTGATGGGTGACAGGGGCGCCCCACAGCTCTGTCTCTGGCAATTAAAGAAGCTGGCTTGTGCTTGCTTTTCTCATTGGATCAATCAGGAGGATGGGGGACATATGCAAAAGTGGAGGCTGTCACTCTCTCTGGAGCCCAGTCCAAGTGGTCACTTTGGGGAGGAATCGCAAGCTCACGCAGTGTAAGTGGCAGGCAGGCAGATAGCAACGGTGACTGGCTGTGCAGTGCATTGTGGGCCAGTGTCTCTTTACGTGGCTTCGATCTCTGTGTTAAATCCATGACTGCAAACTTCTGGTACCAGGCGCACCAGCCACACACCACATCTAGGCAGGAGCGGGGACAGAACTGATGGTGACGTGCTGCTCCGAAACCATAGGCCTCTACCACTGGAGCTAATAAAGCCCCTTCTTGAGCTGTGTAGCTGGTTGGCTTATATGCTTTGTAAGCCGCGGCCCCTAGAGAGCAACAAATTGTTGAGAAGAGAGTGGGTAACAAGTCTCTGAGTAGGCCTGTCACCCCATTTGGCAGAGGGCAGGGTTGTGTATATGCTAGATACATTACTGTACAGGTGTACAATATGCTTGTGATATAGCTTCACAGCCTGTTACTGCCACACAGTTAAGAGTCTAAATCCCTCAGTTCTCTCTCCCCACAGCAAGCTTCCTTCATGACTATGCCACCCTAAGCAGTGTGGGGTTAACGTACAGGGCCTTGCACATGTTCTAAGCTAAACATGATGCTACTGTGTACAGTGGTCAGTGGAGAAGCACCCACTTACAGCAGGTCTGAATTTGGCCCAGAAATCATGAACATAGTAAGGGCAGTGGGAGATCTAGCAGTGTGATAATTAGAGCTGTCAAGCAATTAAAAACATTAATCGGCATTAATCATGAAATTAAACAATAATAGAATACCATTTATTTATATATTTGTGGATGTTTTCTACATTTTCAAATATAGGGATTTCAATTACAACACAGAATACAAAGTGTACAGTGCTCACTTTATATTTATATCCCATTACAAGTATTTGCACTGTATAGAAATAAAAGAAATAGTATTTTTCAGTTCACCTCATACAAGTACAGTAGTGCAATCTCTTTATCATGCAAGTCAAACTTACAAATGTAAAATTATGTACAGAAATAACTGCAATCAAAAATAAAACTGTAACATTTTAGCACCTACAAGTCCACTCAGTCCTACTTTTGTTCAGCCAATTGCTCAGACAAACAAGTTTGGTTACATTTGCAGGAGATACTGCTGCCCGCTTCTTGTTTGCAATGTCACCTGAAAGTGAGAACAGGAGTTCGCATGCCACTGTTGTAGCCAGCGTCGCAAGATACTTATGTGCTAGATGCGCTAAAGATTCATATGTCCCTTCATGCTTCAAACACCATTCCAGGGCAGGTGTCCATGCTGAGGATGGGTTCTGCTCAATAACAGTTTGAAGTAGTGCAGACCGATGCTTGTTAATTTTCATTATCTGAGTCAGATGCCACTAGCAGAAGGTTGATTTTCTTTTTTGGGTGCTTGGGTTCTGCAGTTTCCGCATCAGTGTGTTGCTCTTTTAAGACTTCTAAAAGCATGCTCCACACCTCTTCCCTCTCAGATTTTGGAAGGCACTTCAGATTGTTAAACCTTGGGTCAAGTGCTGTAGCTATCTTTAGAAATCTCACATTGGTACCTTCTTTGCATTTTGTCAAATCTGCAGTGGAAGTGTTCTTAAAACGAACGTGCTGGGTCGTCATCCGAGACTGCTATAACGTGAAATATATGGCAGAGTGTGGGTAAAACAGAGCAGGGGACATAAAATTCTCCCCCAAGAAGTTCAGTCACAAATTTAATTAATGCATTATTTTTTTTAACGAGCATCATCAGCGTGGAACCATGTCCTCTGGTTTGATGGCCGAAGCATGAAGGGGCCTAAGAGTCTAGCGTATCTGTCACGTCTACAAAAGTGCCATGCAAATACCTGTTCTCGCTTTCTGGTGACATTGTAAATAAGAAGTGGGCAGCATTATCTCCTGTAAATGTAAACAAACTTGTTTGGCTTAGCAACTGGCTGAACAAGAAGTAGCACTGGGTGGTCTTATAGGTTCTGAAGTTTTATATTGTTTTGTTTTTGAGTGCAGTTAGGTAACAACAAATTACATTTTTAAGTTGCACTTTCACAACAAGATTGCACTATAGTACTTGTATGACATCGATTGAAAAATACTCTTAATCATTTTTATAGTGCAAATATTTGTAATTAAAAAATATACACTTTGATTTCAATTACTACACCGAATACAATATATATGAAAATGTAGAAGAACATCCAAAATATTTAATAAACTTCAATTGGGTATTCTATCATTCAACGGGGTGATTAAAACTGCGATTAACTCAAAAAAAATTAATCGTGATTAATCAGGTGAGTTAACGGCTATTAATCAACAGCCGTAGTGATAATTAAAGTAGGGGTGAAAAAACAACTCTTCCAGCTACTGTGGCGGGGGGAGAAAATAATCAACTTTGCTATGCTGCTGCGTGGGGTATTATCCTCTAGCTTATGCTCTAATAAATTTGTTAGTCTCTAAGGCCTAGTCTTCACTTACCGGCTGGTCCGGAGGCACGCCATCGATGTTCTGGGATCGATCCCGGAAGTGCTCACAATCGACGCCGGTACTCCAGCTCGCCGAGAGGAGTATGCGGCGTCGACGGGGGGAGACTTCCGGCCGCGTCTGGACCGCGGTAAGTCCGGAGTAAGGTACTTCGAATTCAGCTACGTTATTAACGTAGCTGAATTTGCGTACCTTAGTCCGAAGTCCGGACTAAGTGTAGACCAGCCCTAAGGTGCCACAAGTACTCCGTTCTTTTTGCGGCTACAGACTAACACGGCTGCTACTCTGAAATCCTCTAGTTATACAACCTCTGCTCTGAGGATCTCCAAGCAATTTATAAATAACTAAACCTTACACCATCCCTGGGAGCGAAGTAGTAGTATTCCTGCTTTTTAAGTGAGGGAAACTGAGGCACAGTGGTCTGAAAAGATTTGTCTTAGACAATACAGGGACTTGTGAAAGCCATGAATTCAGGAATCCTGATGTCTAGTTCTCTGCTCTATTACTAGTGCGTATTCCCTGCCATAGCTGAGAATAGAACCCAGGAAACCAGACTCTTTGCTCTAGTATTCCGCTAAACATGGTAGTGCTCCATGTTTCCCCATGTTGGACACTGTGCAATCATAGAAAAGATAGGATCTCAGCCCTCCCAGAGGTCTTACCTCTAAAACACTGCCAGGCCCCCCTCTCTCTCGTAGCTGGGCGTAGAACCCAGGAGTCCTGACTGTCTCCTCATCTAACTATTGGATATTACTTCTGCTCTGATTTTACCCCACAGGCTGAGGGAGTGTCCTAAAGCACCTCTTAATTTGCTGCTGTTGATCAGGCTTTCTTTAATTAGTTGTTTGCAGTTTGAACAGGCTTCCTCCAAGTGCTGGGACTTTGTGCTAAGTCTGGAAGATCAAAAGCGATAATATTTTCAGCTCTAGTGACAAAACAGTCTTCATCTCAGCTCCTGCTTTACACACATACCATGTGCTTATTACTCTAACATATAATTTTATTATATTTTATTATTAAATAAACATGCCAGAAAATATTCTTTTGTGGGGGAGGATGAAAAGATTTGGTAATTAAAACTTCTATCCATCAACGTTTAACTCCAAGAGATAATTGTGTTGCTTCTGTGGATGTATATTTGATGCTGAATCATGCAGTTTTGTTTTAAAGTCTCCATGTTCAGGTGCATGCAAAGTTATAACATGCCATATATCCTATGGAACAGTGATGGAACATGTCCTAAATTGTGTGGGACAGAGCACTGGGCTGGGAGTCAGAAGAGCTGGGTTCCCTGCCTGGCTCTGATGTGGACTTGCTGTGTGACTGAGCAAGTCAGTGATTTTTTTTCTCTGTGCCTCAGTTTCCCCCCTGTGTGCTGGGGATCATGAGGCTTTGAGAGTGACTGTGTAAAAGCACTGTCTAAGAGCTAAGCAGAACGGTATCTAGACCAGCACCCACATTTTGAAAATGAGTTTTTTGTTTTTTTTTTAGGTTTCTAAGGTTAGGCAGACACATCCATATTTAGGCACCTTTTAAACAAGTGGCCTGCGGTTCCACCAGCCCTTGCCCCGCCATCTCCAGGTGGCGAGTTCCCATTGGCTTCAGTGAGAGCTGGAATGCTCACACTTCTGAGATCCTTGGCTAAGTATTACTACAACGTGCTAGATCCACAAAGGGACTTAGGCACCTAAGTACAAAGCATAGATCCTCAAAACCCTTGCTCAGCTGACAGTTAACTCTACCCAGGTATAAAGGGGAACCCATCCCCTCCTCCTCCTGGGCTTTCCATGAGAAAGGGCTGCACTGATTTAGCTGCCTAACTCCAGGAGGAGAATGGGGCTTAGGCTACTCCCTTTCCTTGGTGACTCCCTGCTGAGCATGCTGGCTTCTATGGCCCTTCTCAGGTGCCTAACTCTCCCCATGCAGGGTATAGGGAGCCTGGGCATCTAACTCAGGGCTGTGAATTCAGCTGGGCAGAGGAGCACCTTAATGGTAGGCATAGCAATGCTGAGCTTTAACCCCGTTGTGCAGCTAGTGCCAGTGCTCCTCTCTATCTACTGCATGTAGCGTTCAACCCTCCCTCCAGGGGATGCTCTGTTAGCTTGGGGCCAACCGGCAAACTGACCTGGAGCCAGGGGCCAAAGCTGACCTGGTGTTGTGGACCCGTCTCTGCTCTCAATGGAAACCCAACCGGCCCCTAAATAAAGTAATAAATCTTGTAAATTCCCAGGAACTTGCTTTGAAAAGCGCTGAATGATGTTGGGTGCCCAGCTTGATACCGACCCCGCAAAGGGACCTGATTCTCAGACAGTGCTGAGCACCTGCCCTCTGAAAGCCAGGCTCTTTGGAGTGTCTCAGGTTAAAAATCTTCTTACTGCAGTGCATCACAACTGTGCACCATGGAATGCAGCAGGCCCCCTGTAAGTCACGCAGGAGCCTGGCTGCCAGGACGCAGCCCTCTTCGGGTTGCACAATTCTCCCTCTGAGCAGGCACTACAGCGGCAGAACTTCAGTTGTTCTTTCTCCTGTTACTTTTCTCCTACTGGTGTCCTGGATGGGGGCTTTGTGAACCAGCCCGGGAATCAGGACTGCTGGGTTCTAATGTCCGCTCTGCCACCTACTCCTCGTGTGGCCTTGGGCAAGTCACTTTCTCGCCTTGTGCCTCAGCTTCTCCATCTGTGTAACAAGGCAATGACACTGGCTCACTGACGTAAAGCACTTTGCGATTGAGAGAGGGAAAACGTTCTTCTTTGCAGCATGTAGATAGAGGCTAACGCGACTTGAAAGCAAGGGTGGAAAACAGTTTGGAGAAGAGGAAACTCTCTCTCCCCCGCACGCCCACCCTTCACTCATCATTATACCCAGCCTCTGAGAGCCTTCTGAGCTGTTCCGATAACTTGCTTCTTCTCTGCCCTCTCTTCCCAGACACGTTCAAAGCTTGACCTGCTGGGGGAGGGGCTGCTCTTGTGGCATGTTCTCTCCTCTTCGCTCCTTCTGTGGGACACCCCTGGGGTTCCCAGGTCTGTATTGTGTTTGCTCGCTGTCCCTCTAGTCTGTTAGCCATAAGCCGTGTCTACCTTGCAGTCGGAGGTGGATCGCAGCTTAAATCTAGCTAGTGCAGCTACAAATAGCCGTGTAGATGCAGTGGCATGGACCCTGGCACAGGCTAGCAAAGTGAGAACCTACCCAGGGTGTACAGCCCGCACTGGGGTCCAAGTCACAACGTCTTCGTGGCTGTTTTTAGCCAATGCTGGTATACCTGCTTGAGCTACAATCACACCTGTGATTGCAGTGTAGACATACCCTTAGACATGACAGCCGCACTTGTGAACAGCCTGCTCTCAGGTGGTTTCTATCTCTCTTTCGCCAGCCCCTGAGACTTTGGAGTATTCAGATAAATGGCCTGAAGTTTTGAGTGCTGGAAAGGGGAGGGAGGGAGGGAGCAAGAAGACCGACTGGAATGTGGTGCAAGAGACGTGCACCTTGTGTTGGGGGAAGCATCCCTATTCTCCCTGTCATGTCACTTTTGCTGAGGTAGCACCCACTGGTGTGCTAGGCACTGTACAAACATTGATGAGTCTTTTCTCCTGTATTTATAGGACACCTGTCCCAGTAGTATCTGAGCGCTCCTAGGATCCCAGTGGATCGTGTGGGCTCTGAGCAGGGCTATGTCTCTGGGGGTGGATGCGCCCACCTCACTGTTGGCCACTCAGTAAGTGAATGGCTAATAAGAGATTAGAGGGGCCTTTGAATATGTTTAAATCTGGAGAATGGAGAACTGCTTTCTGTGGCATGAGGTGCTGGGGAATCCTTCAGCTGGCTGCTGGCTTTTGCTCTGTTGCCTGGGCTGATGCCCACCTGCCAAAGCAGCCTTAAATTCCACCTGGGTGCTCTGTTCTGGATCAGACGGAGTCAAACAGCGCAGCCTTGCTTACATGCAGGAAGGGGAGAGGGTGCTCTCCTCTCCCGAGCACAGGAAGGAGAGATGGTAGAGCTGCCAGGTAACCGAGGAGGTGAGCAGAGAAGCAATCCCATAGCACCGTTTCTGGCATGCAGGCTGCTGTGCTGTGCTTCCCTCTGCCACGTCTCTTCACCAGCCCTCCCTACTCCCCCCTGCCCCCTACCAAGTGCCTGCATGGGAACCTTTTAAGGGAATGAGTAACTCCTCTAAATTAGGGGGATCTTCCTGTGCTTCCGAGCAAGCTGCAGAAAGCCTGGGCTTTCTTGCTTCTCTCCGACTGCCAGTCTGTCACGGATTTTGTTTCTTCTTCCTGGGGGTGGGGGCGGGGAGGATCTCGATTATACAAGGCTGGGGTGGGAAACTATTTCAGAGCACTCTTCCCTGCCTACAAATTGCAGCTTAGAATGTGACAAGTTACAAAACACTTGAGTCATTTCTCTCTCTTTCCCCCACAAGGAGCGAGGCTGTTAGGTTTTGGTTTGGGGTTGGGTGTGTGTTTTTTTTTTTTTTTTTTTTTTTTCCCTCTCTCCCCCTCTGACTCTCTGCAGCCCACACTCAGGGTATCTCTGAAGCAGCGTTTATGTAAGCTGCTCATGTTCTGCTGAGCCGCAGCAAGAGGCTGTTGTCAATTCTGAGGAAAGCCCACGTCTACCCACATAGGATCTCCCAGGCAGGGTTGTGTAACTCAAGGCAAGCAAGCATCACTTGTTCCAGAGCAGGGTGGGTTTCGGTTGGTTTAAAGCTCCGATTGCTGACTGAAAGAACCCACTCCCATCCACTGTATAATGTGTGTGTTTAAAGGACACTCCCCAGCCCGTACCCTTCTGTTTAGGAGCAAGGGAACTGCAAAAGCCCTGATTAGTAAGCTAGAAATCTGCTTGAAGCTGCTCCAGTTTCTTAAAAGATGAGGCATTTGTGTGTGCACTGCACCTAAAGATAGCAGGCCAGGCTCTGTGATCTGTTACACTGTTGTCTTTGCTTGAGTCACTCCTGATCAGCAGAATCTGGTCCAATGGATGTAGGCAGCAATGGCTAGAAATACAGCATCCTCATAACCTATATTTATATAGCACTTTTCATCAAACAGGATCCCAAAGTGCAGATATCACTGTAATGGAACATGGCAGCCCTTCTGTTCCAGCAAAGCAACTCTCTAGTGCAGGGGTCGGCAACCTTTCAGAAGTGGTGTGCCGAGTCTTCATTTATTCACTCTAATTTAAGGTTTCGCGTGCCAGTCATACATTTTAACGTTTTTAGAAGGTCTCTTTCTATAAGTCTATAATATATAACTCAACTACGGTTGTATGTAAAGTAAATACGGTTTTTAAAATGTTTAAGAAGTTTCATTTAAAATTAAATTAAAACGCAGAACCCCCTGGACCGGTGGCCAGGACCCGGGCAGTGTGAGTGCCACTGAAAATCAGCTTGCGTGCCAAACCATAGGTTGCCTACCCCTGCTCTAGTGTTAGGAAGAGAAGTGGCATGTAACTTTTCCACCTGAAACTACAGAGGGAGGAGTTTTAGATCACCAAGATTGAATTCTCCAAGTAGGAATTTGGTCAGGACACCTAGGTAAACATCAGTATGTTCTAAAGGTGCTTGAATGGCCAACTGGGTGGGGCTTTGGTTGTAGATCTCTTGCGGTGTCACAGTGCCCCTTAGCACCAGGCAGGGGAATTAGTCCAACACTGACGCCGGGTAGCGTTTCATCTTCAGAACTGACTGACACCACTTCCTGCAGTACGAAGAGGCTTCTTGGTGGTTTCTGTAATCCCACCTGGTACTGAGCAGGTCTGCCCATATTTGATCTGGCCTGAGGGTGTATGGCTGGAGGCTTTGTGTGTATAAAAAACACATACGTAGAGCAGCAAACCATTACCTGAGAGGGATTTACCCTCTTAGGAGAGGCAATGTGAAGCCAGCATGTTACATCTTCAAGGAAGGGCGAGTTAAAGCTAGGAGCCTGGAAACATGCTCTAGAATATGCTCGCCGTGTCCTTGGGAGCTCTCGCAAGTTAAGCAGAGTTGAGTTTGGTCACTACTTGGCTGAGAGCTTGAGAGGCCTCCAAGGACTGCAGAGGGCACTGCAGCTAATGTTTGTGATTATACCCTCTGAGTCCCCCGTGCCCCTGTACAGCATCGGGGGCAGTGTGCAATTGAAGTTGCCACCTTTAGGATGAGGGAGGAAATTGAAATCCTGCCCGATTGGTGTCATGAAAGATCCCACGGATCTATCCCCAACAGGCAGCGTGTGAGCACTGGCCAGATTCTATCCTGAGTCATGGCATTCTGCTTGCCTAAAGCACCCCCTGTAGTTTCATCTGGATGCCCGTTGTTCTTCCCTCCCTGCCCTGATCTCTTGGGGTTGCTGGGAACTGTTCAAGAGACTTTCTGCCCGAGAGGTGGTAGCGTTTCAATGACTCGTCTGGCTAAAGTTTGTGAATCCCCTTGGGACGGATTCTGAGCCATGGCTCATGGCGAAGGACGCCTTGCTCCACAAGTGGTTCTTCAGGCTTCAACAGGAGCGTGCGTGGAGTAAGATGGTGTGTAATATGAGTAGCCCCGGTGTGACCTTTTGAAGTGAGAGAGACAATGCTAATGTAAGAGAGTGGTGGGTATTTATTCTGCCCTATAGCTATTGCTGAGAACAGCAGCACCTTTCCACACATCACCCTCCCTGTGAAACATGACTCTCTTTACATAGTTAATGCTGTAATGTGCAAGGCATGGGGGGGCATTATATTAAATGAATTATTTGGGCACTAGGGGGGCAGCATGATGCCTTTTGCAAAAGGGAGGTCCAATTCCTCCTTCCCTCTGTGCAAATGACATTACTTTAAAGTAATCACCTACCCAGGGGATGACAAAAGAGCCCATCTCAGCTGCCACTGTTAGCAGGTTTGTATGGATGGCCTCAGTATCCACATTTGTGTGTGTGTGTAAAGTCGCTACAAAGAGGCACAGAATACTTGTGTGGGGGTGGGGGGGGGGGGGATTCCACATTATCATTTCAATGGTTCTTTACATAAATACTGAAGAATAAGAAAGCTGGTGGCTTGTGTTGCTCCCCGCCTCTGAGAAACACTATCTCAGTTATCGGGTTTTCGTCCTTCGCAGCACTACATTTTTATACATATTTATTCATGCAGAACAGAAGCACCGAGTTATTCACCCTGCCATGGGAGCTGATGGAAACACTCTTCTACATAAGAATGCACCTTCATTTACATCCTCACTACTTTTCAACAATTGAACTGTAGGCAACGGGGTTATTTTTATTCCTTCTGTTTTTTTTAGGGGGGGGTTCTAATTTTTGCATGTCATTCGTATTAAAATTTCCCTCCTGAATTTTCATAAGCCATGCAAATGCCTCGAGTTGTTGAGCCTTGGAAAAGGGGAGGGGCAGGCACTGGAGGGGTGGGAAGGAGGGCACATTTTGGGACACAGAGTAAGTTTATAACTATTTCTCTCCCACTGGTGCAATTAACTGCACTCCAAACCGTTCGTCTTTTGATTTAATGTCATGCTCCCTGCATGGAGACTAAGTTTTATACTCCTGGATGTTGCTTTTGTTGGCACAGTATCAATGATGATTCCCTGTTTTCTAATCAAATACGCTTTCATAGTAATTGAAATAATAATTTTCCATTCCTTCTGTTTTGGTACGAGGCCTGTCTTCACTCAGACGCCCTGCTTCCCTCCTGACCTTTCTTTATGTTTCTTCCTAACTGAAGTTTCCATAGCTGCCTGGTGGGATGAGCTTGGGCATCTCTAGGCGCTCCTGGGTTGTTCATCTGGCCAGCAAACAGTAGATTCCCTAGCTGCTGCAGAGGATGTCTGGATCTCTATCTTGCAGCCATGTAAACTGAGGCATAGAGAGTGGTTGTTTTGTTTTCTAATAAGGCATCGTGGCGAGTCAGTGGCAAAGACCGAACCAGAACCAGGGAGTCTGGACTCCTAGTTCTGTGACAAGGCCATCTTTCTCTGAAGTAGGCAATGAAACTGCATTGCAGTGAGGAGCTCATAGAACAGACATATTGGATCGCCAGGTTCTATGATTCTATGTTCAGAGCCTTTTGCCCCTTTTCTCTGGGGCAATAGCTCTTTGCTCAATTCTTCTGCAATGCTCTCCCAATGCCCACTCCAGGCCAGGACTGAGTGGGTTAATGTTAATGTTCTACACAAAACTTCTTCTCCCCTTTCACATTTTCATCACTTGACTTTCTCTTAACTAGCCAAGGAGTGTAGGGTCAGAGCCTGATCAGAAATTGATCCACTTGTTAATTCCTTATTCTGATTAAAGCGGCCACGGCGCTGTTATAGATTCTAATTCTGGGGTGAAAGGTGGAAAGCATGCTCCACTTGGAAGGTGGGTGGAGAGAACTGACCCGATTTGAGGGGGTGCGGTGGGGGGGAAGGTGAGAGGTAATCTGCTCTTAACAGGGCTCTGAGCACCTGGCACATCAGCAGGCTAAGGATTTCTGAGCGACAGCCCCTACTTGCTGTGCGTCCGTCCAGCCCCCTAGCAAGATCCAGGTCCTTAGCTCGCTGTTGCAGAGGGACTGAGGTTTGCCTGCCTTTGCCTAGCTGTGAAGCGAAGGGAGTGGCGTGGTGGTGCACCCTGTCGGCCCTCTCATGCTCTGTAGGTCGGAGCACACAGTAGCTACGAGGGAAGAGCAAGATTGGATGTCTCAAAGCCACCCCTGTCTGGCTGAGAAGGGAACCTCCCTTGAGCCAGGCCCTGTCTTTACTGCCTTGGCTGAGCTATACCTAATCCACAGGAGAGAGGGGAGCTAGCAGCAGTCTCCTGACAAGCACCTCGCTCTGACTCTGTCTCCAGCGGTCAGAGGCTTTCCCACGTTTATTAGAATCCTGCAGACAGAGCCTTTTTCTCCCCAGCGCCATTGGCAGAGCCCACATCGGACAGGAATTCCCTCATTAAACAAATATTTGGCGAGTGGGAGGAGGAGAAGCAGCAGCAGCACTGCAGAGCAATGTGCTTCTCTGGCAGCTACCAGCCGGAGAGCCTGTATCCCCGTCACACACTCCTTTCTCAGGAAAGGAGCAGCCTCAGCAGAGGGCCATTAAACACAGAGAGGAGAGAACCTGTTGCTGCCACTTGGCAGTGGCTGTTACTGCTCCAGCCGGAGCGACGAGGCCCTGGTTGCTATCAAAAATTCAGCAGGGTTGTTGAAACAACTAGCAAATTTGCTGGGAGCTTCATGTTCTCTCTCCCGCTGAACATTTGCCAGAACTCCAGGCCTCTTGGGTTTCCTGGGAATATCCCTGGCTTTTCTCTGCTGACAGAGGGCTCTAAAGAAATGGGACCATGTGGCAATTTGATGATGGAGACTGAAGGAGCAGAGATTTCTCAGTAAAACCACGGAAGTCCTGCCACATTACTCAAGCTGAAGCTCCTTCAGGCCGCTGAAATGTTCCGATACCTTTTCTCTTTGTTTTTCACACCTTCCTTTGTATGCCCCAGTTGCGTCAGAGAGCAGATTTGGAATCACTGGTGTGGCTTGCACACCTGTTCTCAGGAGAGCTTCAGGCCCAGGTTTGCAGGTACCAGGAGTTGTGATAAGGTTCAGAGCAGGGATAGGCCTGGAATCTAGACCCCATTGGAGCTGGGGGAAGGATTTGAATCCTACTAATCTGGATCCAGTCACCGCTGCACAGTTTGGTTTGCTCCTAAACTGGAAGGAGGCTATTCTCCTATTTGGGTGTGGCTGAAAGCGCACGGAAACTGTTAATTCCATGAGAGTTCCACCTTGGAGAGAGCAGATCTCATGGAAGCAGCAGCTCTCCCCACATTTCCACCAACTTGAGTCAAAAGCCCAGGACTTTGGAGAAACCCTGCCTGCCACTCAGGAGCAACGAGGAGTCTGGGCACGCTCATTAGTGAATAAGCTAATGCGAGCTGCCTATGAGATGCACCTCTACATGGAATTCTCCTTTAAACAGAGTGCTCTTCTGATACCAGTCTCATGGAAGCTGTTTCCTGTTGTCAAAAACAAAACACTCAAGGTCTTGTGGGTCAGCAGCATAACTGTTGGGGGTGCTGCCACACCTCCTGGCTTGAACTTTTCATTATTTACAGTTTGGTTCAATAGCTCTCAGCACCCCACACTATACAAATTGTTCCTTCAGCAGTGGGGTTTGAACTAAGCCCTTCATCAGCTAAAGCAGAGGCCTCTGTCACTTGACCTAAATAAGTATTCCTACTAGCTGGTAGCAGTAGCAGGCTGTTATCCTTTTATGTAGACCCACCACTAGAGGGGGCATGATCTACTTAGCCAGCTCATTTCACACTCCACCTGTTGGGGGAAGGTCTGAGGAGGTCTCAGGTCTCTGCTTTGTAATGCCTCCCATCAGAGAGACTGACTCTAGAGCCCAAGGCACCAAAAGCATAGGCCTCTATCTGTAAAGGATAGAGTCGTTCCCTTCAGCGCACCTGATCTGCATCCAGCCTAAGTAAGAAGCCAACAAAAGCTACCCCGGTCCAATAGCCATGTTTGGCCCATGTCTGACGTATTCCCAGCAGTGGACAGAGCAAAGGCCACCCCCACAGTTGGTGCTAATTAGGCCTTTTATGGGCACGGTTAGCAGGGAGGCAATAGACAACTCCCTTCTCTCCCCACAGACAGTGCCTCCAAGTCAGGCTAAAGCCACTTGGGCAGTGCCTAGGGAGTCCTGTGCTGCTGTCACCCATGCTGTTTTATGTGTCTGTCTCTGTCTCTCCGTCTGTCCCTCCAGTAAATAAAGGGAGCTTTGGGATGCAGCACCGTCAATCCTTCATCTTTCACCAGCACTTAATTCCCTCTTGAAGAAAAAAATCATCATTTAAAAAAATTCCATCCTACCCGCTTTTTGTTCCGCTATAAATGCGGATGCCACTTTCTGCTCATCGTTACCATGACAGGGATTTGCCATTGCTTAGGTACCTACAATCTGAAAGTCCGAAACACTCAGGAGGTGTCACTTAGCAAAGATGGTCTGTCCACTATCATTACTGCAGCTTTACAGGCCTTCAGATCTGTGGCTTTCCCTGTGTCACTCCGGTAACTGGGAGTACAGTATTTTCACACACACAATGGGGAAATGATTCAAACAGGAGCCACCTTTTGCATGCGGCTGGTTTCCTCCTTCCAGACAAGTGGGTAGAGCCTGCAGCAGACCAGCGAGGGCTGTGATCTTGTCACATCCCTGGACAGGAGGCTTCCGTTCCAGGCTGGTAGTGTAAGTGATGCTGGCGATTCAGCTGCTCCCACACTGCCCCAGTTACACAGCTTGGTATCAGGGGGTGCTGCACTAGCAGAGATGCTAACCAGCTGGCTCCATTTAAATATCCCACGGCTGTGTCTTGGCACAATTCCAAAGCTGGCGGACAGATTTCCAAAGCATCGATGCCCTATTTTCAAAAGGGACTGAGGCTCCTCAATCCCCTTCTCAGAAGTGACTTAAATCACTTGAGTGCTTTTGAAAATGTTTTTCCTGGTCCTTTAAATTCTGTCTCCCCGAAGTGGCAGTTGGATAAGGCATTCACTTGGTCCTAGTTCTTCAGTATGTGAAGAACACATTGGGACCAAGTGAATGCATGCCTTATAGCTGCACAGTGCGTTTAGTCTTTGGGGGCGGGGAAGACCCTTGGCTGTGTACAAGCTGGGTATATATCAATAGGCCTTTGCTCTTCCAGATATTTACACCAGGAGCAAGAGGTGTTTACTGGGTGGGAGGGGAGAGCATTGTCCCTATCCTGCCATTCACTCACAAGCCCCTCCTGGCGATGGTGTCCAATCACCTTAGGCTCTCCTCCCTGTAAGGCTATTGTAGGAGGTTTCAAACAGCTCAGGGCTCCCTTGGAAGCATTTCACATTCCCTTTGGGGATGTGATGGGCAGGAACTTGGGTTCAAGGATCTCATGCATGCATGGAAATGGGAGCACTGGCAGACAGGCACAGCTGTGTTCCCTGGCGTAAGGGCTGAGTTCCAGAGGTGATGTGGACAATGGCGTAAGTTACATGCAAGTGGGAGGGCATGAGGAAGTGGCAGAGAGCCCGGCTCTCAGCTCATGGGCACTGGTGTAACGCCCCGGCCGTTCACTGACAACTTCTTCGTGGTTGAAGTTGGGGTAAGTTAGTGCTGAGGGAGTGTCCGACCCCCTCAGCTCTTCCCCCGGCTGAGTGGCAGAAAGCACTTTGAGTTGCTGTGATGTAGCTGTACAACCGGAGATTGCATGGCAGCTTCAGCCTGCAGCCTCTTCCAACAATTTCCCCCAGTGTTGCAAACTTCTGCTGTGCGCCTTGGCTGGCCATCTCCTCTCCAGAGCTGGCTGCGTTTCAGTGGTGCTGAATGCACGACCTGTGATGTGTAAAACAGCTGTGGGATCCTCCGGGATGGGCATGTGTAATAATAAAAAACCCCTCACAATCTAAAAACCACAAAAATAAGTAAGGATGAAAAGTGAAAGCTAGCTCTGGCGCAACCCTAGGAAAGGATCCTTCGGCTATTGGCATCATCCTGGGATTTCAAACCTCACCAATAGAATTTGGCTATTTCATTTCATTTTGCTGTCAATCAGTGCCCCTGCTCCTAATGCTTCTCCCTCTTTCATATTCATTGTTTCTTTTGGAGATGTCCAGAGCTCAACTGTATCCAAGCCAGGCAGCCATCACCACCAAGCAATTAAATCATCCTCAAAGATAAGAAAGATGTCGCTCCTTAATCATCATAGTAAAAGGCGGGTGGAGGGAATCAGTGTCTATTTGTGCTCTGATATGTACCAGCGATGCTAGTGCCCGTTTCTGAGCTACAAAAGGAAACATTTAGTTATCCAAATGTCTCTTGGTTCCTGCCACTGGAGTGGCAGATGGCAAACTTCATGTATTGATAGGAGAAAAGAGCTTTGATTTCTCCCCCAGAATAATCCTCATCCTGCCAGTGATTGCAGTGGGAGTTGAAAGTGTCAGCAATTTGGGATCAGGGTACAATGGGGTGCTATATTGTTGCAGTAGCATCTAGGGCCCCCAAAGCAGAGATCAGGGCCCCATTCTATCAGGCACTATACGAACAAACAGCACAAAGACAGCCCCTGCTCCTAAGCCAGGATTTTGTCAGTACTCAATAGGTGAATAAGAAAATGGGGGCCTGGTGAGGAGAGGTGAGAGGCCAAGTTAAGTTAGGAATCATTCAAAAAGGGATAGAGAATAAGCCAGAGAATATCTTATTGCCCTTATATAAATCAATGGTACGCCCACAACTTGAACACTGTGTACAGATGTGGTCTCCTCAGCTGAAAAAAGATATACTGACATTAGAAAAGGTTCAGAGAAGGGCAACTAAAATGATTAGGGGTTTGGAACGGGTCCCATATGTGGAGAGATTAAAGAGGCTAGGATTTTTCAGCTTGGAAAAGAGGAGACTAAGGGGAGATATGATAGAGGTATATAAAATAATGAGTGGTGTGGAGAAAGTGAATAAGGAAAAGTTATTTACTTGTTCCCATAATATAAGAACTAGGGGCCACCAAATTAAATTAATGGGCAGCAGGTTTAAAACAAATAAAAGGAAGTTCTGCACGCAGTCAACCTGTGGAACTCCTTGCCTGAGGAGGTTGTGAAGGCTAGGACTATAACAGGGTTTAAAAGAGAACTAGATAAATTTATGGAGGATTAAGTCCATTAATGGCTATTAGCCAGGATGGGTAAGGAATGGTGTCCCTAGCCTCTGTTTGTCTGAGGGTGGAGATGGATGGCAGAAGAGAGATCACTTGATCATTACTGGTTAGGTTCACTCCCTCTGGGGCACCTGGCATTGGTCACTGTCAGTAGACAGGGTACTGGGCTAGATGGACCTTTGGTCTGACCCAGTATGGCCATTCTTATGTTCTTATAGTAGAGATAGAGGTGATTGCATAAGGGCTATAGTTACAGCTGCCAAGAAACCAATACACCAGAAAGCTGCCACTGTACAATCTATGTGCCGAATGCATCTATCCATGGACACATTGCAAGAATAGCTATCGCACGTGCAGAAGGTGTGTGTGTGTGTGTGTGTGTGTTGGGGGGGGGGGGTAACAAAAGATTCTTTGAGGTCTTGGCTTCCAAAGCT
This sequence comes from Trachemys scripta elegans, assembly GCF_013100865.1. Classification (NCBI taxonomy): domain Eukaryota; kingdom Metazoa; phylum Chordata; order Testudines; family Emydidae; genus Trachemys; species Trachemys scripta. The sequence goes on from NC_048299.1 coordinate 150,851,604, forward strand.
ACAAAAGTTAATTCTGTATCACTTGCAGATCAGTTAAATCTCTCCCACAACTTTACCTGACATCATCTGGATGAGTCCGCATCTCTGGCTTTAAAATCTAGTGCTTTAATAACCTGAAACCTGATATCCAGCCTCGTGCTCTAAAGGGACCATGGAGAGAGAGGGGCATAATTGCACAAATGGGGTTTATTGACTGAGCGCATTTCCTGGCCTGGATTTGTATGTCCCAGAGTAAAAGTGAGATATGGAAGCGGGCTGTATTAATGAAAATGTGCCTAATGGCCCATCCAAAGAGACTTCACACGGACAGACTGTGACCTCTCATTCTAAATAAGCTGAAGGATCCCACAGCTGTGAACCCACCTCTTACCACCTCTGGCAAAAAGCATTGACAGGTGAATGTGGTAATAAAGCCAGCCCTGAGCTTGTGCTCAGGAGGTAGCAGCTGACTTCTGTCTTGGCTGTGTTCTGCAAGGTGTGGTGGGGGTCGAAATCACGTTATGCTAGGGTCGCTGGAGGAATGCAGGGCGGGTTTAGAGCAAGGATTTGCACATGAGGAAATAGGACGTGACAAACTGAATTTGTAACACGAACCTTTTGTGTATCTCCCCCGAACGAGGACTGATCCAAACTAGCAGATTAATGTGTGCCTCTGTGGGGAAAACTGATGAGGTTACCTGAGCGAGTCCAAGGTAGCACCTGCCACTCAGGCTGGGTCAGTTTTTGAATGGGAGACATCCGGAGAGAGCCCAGGTGCTGCTGTAAACTGTGTTTGCCATTCAGTAGGGGTCAGTCATCCCTCTGAGTCTGTGTTCAGCTGGTGCTTTGGCAGAGTGCTGCTGGATGGGCCAACTCTTTGGCTGAAACATGCAGGGCCGCCCACGGGGGGCGGGCAAGTGGGGCAATTTGCCCCAGGCCTTGCAGGGGCCCCACGAGTCCTAGCCCGGCGGCAGTCCGGGTTTTCGGCAGCATTTCGGTGGCGGGGGGTCCTTCAGTGCTGCCGAAGACGCGGAGCGACTGAAGGTAGGGTTACCATATCTAATAAATAAAAAAAGAGGACCCTCCACGGGCCCTGGCCCCGCCCATTCCCCCACCCCCTAGCCCTGCCCCAACTCCGCCCCTTCCCTGCCCTAACTCCGCCCCCTCCTCCCTCCCACTCCCAGCCACGCGGAAAGGCTGCCCGAGCGCTACCGGCTTCACGGTTTGCCAGGCAGGCCCCAGACCCTGCGCCCCCGGCCGGCGCTTCCCCAGCGCAGCTGGAGCCCGGGAGGGGAAGCACCCAGCTGGGGGCGCAGGGTCTGGAGGCTGACCGGCAAACCGTGAAGCCGGTAGCGCTCGGGCTTTGGGCAGCCCCTATGCCTCCGGACCCTGTGCCCCCAGCCGGGCACTTCCCTCCCGGGCTCCGGCGGCGCAGGGTCCGGAGGCACGGGGGCTGCCCGAAGCCGGTAGCGCTCGGGCAGCCCGGCTCTTAAACAGAGCCGAAGAGTCGGGGAGGAGCAGAGCCGCCATTTTCCCGGACATGTTCAGCTTTTTGGCAATTCCCCCCGGATGGGGGGTTGACTGCCGAAAAGCCGGACATGTCCGGGAAAAAGAGGACATATGGTAACCCTACTGAAGGGCCCCCCGCCACCGAAATGCTGCCGAAGACCTGGACCGCCGCCAGGTGCGTACAAGCGCCGCAGCTGCCCCGCTTTGCCCCAATGCCCCAGGCCCCCTGAATCCTCTGGGCGGCCCTGGAAACGTGATGTAAAACCAAAAGCCTGGTGACTTGTGGCCATGCAAAAATCCCTGGGAATTTTTTGCAAGAGTTAGGGGTGCTGGAAATCTAGTATTCTGGGCAAATTCTACCTTGAGTCATTTCATTCTGCAGTTTCAATTGAATGCAGTATGCACTTAATATAGCATTGTGCAATGTTGCTCTGAGCTGTTAAAACAGCTGCTGTGTTCCAGCCCAGAGGTGGCTGCATTTTAGTGATTAGTGAAGCGATCTCGGTGTATAGTTAACGGGGTTTGTAAAGCATTGGGGGATCCCTCTGTATGAAAAGTATGTATACAGTACATATATATACTGTGTATATAAACAGAAGGTCGTCATCAGTGCACATGTGTGACTTACAATAACACAGCATGGCTTTCTGTACCCTTCTAGTGTCTGGGTCTTTTAGGTCAGGCAGTAGAGGTTGCTAGTCTTAGATCCAGAGATTCCATGTTCAGTACTTGCTACCAAGGACTCAGACGTGTTGGGTTATATGTGCACCATTGCTACCTTACAGAAATAGAGACTAGGCCTGAGCCATGGAACTCCAGAGTGTCTAGATCTGGGGTTTTGGTCTGACCTGTCCCGTTGTCATGAGGAGCAAGCTGTGAAGTTGGAATACATATCCCAAAACAGAGGTGTTTGGACTCAGAGTTCTGGTTCCCTCCTTTATAGAGACATGAGAAGCTGCCTGTTAAGTTCAGGTCCAAACTTTGGGAGTGTTTGGATGATGGGGGTTTGTTTTGGACCCACTTCTAACAGGAAGGGCCACCCGGTCTGGGGAACTGCTGATGGCAAACACTGCCTTCTCTCAGCAGGGAACCTGTCAAAAACCCCTTGCCTGGTAGATGCTGGCTTGCGGGAGGGAACGAGGAGAGGGACCTTGCCCTGATTTTCCTCCTGAGAAGGGGAGGGAGGGAGGGTAGGAGGAGACCCTGAGCTGTGCAGAGGCAGCAGTTTCCCTCACTCTGTCTCTGCACAGGGCCTGGAACATTCCTTCCAAGTTGTGTGGCCGGAGACAGCTGAGGTTTATCACGGTGCTGGTGGTAAATGTTGTGGGTGCTCCCACGATCCTACCCCCTGTTCTCCAGAGGACCTTCCTGTGTGGGTTGTTGCTAACAGCCATGCAACAGCTCATGGGCTGTGGGACGGGAGGGCTTCCGATGCAGCATACGCTGACTCCTTCTGTGTGTTCCAAGGGGCGGGCACTGCATGAGAGCTAACACACTCTTGCTTGTTAGGTGCCAAAGCGACAGCTAGCCCCAGCCAGGGACAGGGCCTCTGTTTGTCTGGGAAACGGCATTCAAAATAAGTTGTTTAGCCCTGGCTTGGCTGCCAAGTGGGGCAGCAAAGGGCTGGGTGAGCAACTGCTTTTTAATTGCAGAAATGTCATTGAGTCATGAATGAGTCATAATTATAATGGGAGACATTTCCAACCCGGTGCATGACTCGGAGACGTCTTCCAGGGATATTAGAGCTGCTTGTAAAAGCCAGGCCTTGCCCTGTCTCTCTCTCGCTGTCTTTTGTTTCTTTCTGGCAGTGCGATGGCACTTCCGCAGCAGAGACTGACATCAGCCAGTCGCTCCATCTTTTTAGGAAAATGCATGAGCACTCCCCCATCAGACTGCAGGTGTCCATTTGCAGTGACTTCTGTCACCGCTGCCTCTGGACTCGGAGCCAGACAGCACTGGATCAGTCATTTTAACCCTTCTAGACCCCTTGTACGGCAAGGTGATTTATCAGCACTGGGCTGTCCTGCACTCACAGCTCCCTTTTCCCTCTCCTGGTCTTGGAATGCAAGATCTGTAAGAGGAATGTCCTTCTGACCTCCAGCAATGCAAAGGAGCATGAATGAGAGAGGTTCAGAGGTAAAACAATCTCTGTCTTTTCATAGAATCCTAGGACTGGAAGGGACCTCCAGTCCCCTGCACTCATGGCAGGACTAAGTATTTTTTAGCTGTGGTATCTCTTTCTCAAGGATTTGGATTCAGGGCACAGTCAGACTGTCCAGGTCCAGCCTTTAGCTTCCTATAAATGTACTAAAAATTAAAGATGGGGCCCAGACCAAATGCCGGGTTTCCAAATACCTCCCTCCTTGCTAGGTGGTGGTGGGGGGATCTATTCTGTGAGTGAAGGTGCCACAGAGTTAGACATGAGCTCTGTAGTGGAATTCAGTTGCTGCTCTTTACATCAGATGTAGATATCAAAGAAATGTTGGGCTGGAAAGGACCTTGAGAAGTCGTCAAATCCAGTCCCCTGCACTGTGGCAGGACCAAGTAAACCTAACACCATCCCTGACAAGTGTTTGTCCAACCTGTTCTTAGGCCTTGGCTACACTTACCAGCTAGTTCGACGGCTGGAAATCGAAGTTCTGGGTTCGACTTATCGCGTCTAGTCTGGACGCGATAAGTCGAACCCGGAAGTGCTTGCCGTCGACTGCGGTACTCCAGCTCGGCGAGAGGAGTACCGCGGAGTCGACGGGGGAGCCTGCCTGCCGCGTGTGGACCAAGGTAAGTTCGAACTAAGGTACTTCGACTTCAGCTACGTTATTCACGTAGCTGAAGTTGCGTACCTTAGTTCGAATTGGGGGGGGTAGTGTAGACCAAGCCTTAGAAACTTCGGATGATGGGGATTCCACCACCTCCATTGGAAGGATATTTCAGACCTTAACTAATCTTGTAGTTAGGAAAAATTTTCTAACATCTAACCTTCATCTCCTTTGCTGCAGATTAAGCCCATTACTTCTTGTCCTACCTCAGTGGACATGGAGAACAATTGACCATCATCCTCTTTGTAACAGCCGTGAACATACTAAGTCTGTTATCAGGTTCCCTCTCAAGTCATCTTTTCTCAAGATTGAACATGCCAAGTTTTTTTTTTTTTAAATACTTCCTCATAGGTCAGATTTTCTAAACTTTTGATCATTTTTATTGCTCACCTCTGGACTCTCTCTAGTTTGTCCACATCGTTCCTAAAATGTGATGCCCAGAATTGGACACAGTACTCTGAGACCTCACCAGTGCCACATAGAACAGGATAGTTACCTCTGACATACAACACTCCTGTTAATGCACCCCAGAATATTAGCCTTTTTTGCAACTGCATCCACATTGTTGACTCATATTCAATTTGTTTTCCACTATAACTCCAAGATCCTTTTCAGCAGGACTACCACCTATCCAGTTATATGTCATTTTGTGAATGCGCATTGAATTTTTCCTTCCTAAGTGAAATACACTCCACTTAGGAAGGAAAAATTCAATGCACATCTACAAAATGCACATCTACATCTGCACTTGTCTTTACTGAATTTCATTTGGTGATTTCAGACCAATTCTCTAAGGGTACGTCTATACTTACCGCTGGGTCCGGCGGTAAGCAATCGATCTTCTGGGATCGATCCCGGAAGTGCTCGCCGTCGACGCCGGTAGCTCCACAAGAGGAGTACGCGGAGTTGACGGGGGAGCCTGCCTGCCACGTGTGGACCTGCGGTAAGTTCGAACTAAGTTATTCACGTAGCTGAAGTTGCGTATCTTAGTTCGAAGTGGGGGGTTAATGTGGACCAGCCTTAATTTGTCAGTCATTTGGAGTTCTACTCCGGTCCTCCAAAGTGCTCAACCCCCTTCTAGCTTGGTGTCATCCACAAATTTTATATTCATACTCTCCACTTCATGACCCAAGTCATTTAATTAAATATTGAATAGTACCAAACCCAGGATGGACCCCTGCAGTCCCCCACTAGGTACACCCTTCCAATATGACAGCAAATCAGTGGTAACTACTCTTTGAGTAAAGTCTTTCAACCAATTGTTCACCCACCTTATAGTAATTTCATTAGACCACATTTTCCTTGTTTGCGTATGAGAATGTCGCGTAGGATGTTTCAAAAGCCTTATTGAAATCAAGATATCATGTCTACGGCTTCAAGTAACCGCTCTGTAATATAACTCTGCCTGCTCAGGTCTCAGGGAGCTCAGCACTTACACCACCATGTGAGACAGCATAAAGAATTTGAGCCCCAAACATGATGGCTTGATGATTTTCCCCTTCCCCTTCGGGGGCGCTTCAAAGCTCAGAGCGGTGTTTGGCACTTACTTTGCCAAGTACATTTCTACAGTTCAGGTTAGCGGACAGCCCATCATTTTGCAGGCTGATTCTGCTAATGAAGCAGAATTGTGCCTGAACTAAAGGAAGGCATGCAGTTTGATCCAGGCAGACCCAGTTCTGATCTCTTACTGTGGACTGGTCTGGTTCAGTTTGAACCTCTTTTCTAATCCACTTTCTACTCTCTTGTGGACCCTGATTCTATTTTCTTCTACATAGGTTCTTATACCGCATTAATCACTATAGTATCTGAGTGCTTTCCAATAGTGCATTAAGCAATGTGACTAGACGTCTGTCAGACATTTGTTCTCTCATCCTTATGGCCTTATGGTGGAACTTGCTGAGGTGGCCCAGAACACAGGCTCCAGAGAACGCTGTGATTTCTCCTTTCTAGAAAGGCTTTCTGACCAAATGGCACTAGATATTCCCAAGCTGTGAATGTGTTGGGCTGACTGTATTTTCCATAAACAAAATTGTTTAGAGCTCTTTGGAGATGGGCCTAAGCTTCAGGGTTTGGAACGGGTCCCAAAGTTCTTAGGTTTTTCTGCCCCCCGGGGATTGGGTTCAGGATAATTTCTAGTTATATTAGTATTAATCCTTTGTGCCTACATAGCCTCTCTCATTGGAGGATCTCTAAGCACTTTACAAAACTATGATAATCACAATGATTGCTAATTCAAGGAGTGCTTGGGAGCTCCAGTAATGAAATAAGCCACACTACCTGCATAAAATGTAGCCGAGGGGTGAACTGAAGCACACGGGGGGAAGGGGGGGAAGGCCAGTTTTCAAAAGTGGTCACTGATGTTAGGTACGTCCATTTTTGAAAGCCCACCCAGTGCCGCCTTGGGCCTGATTTTTCCAGAGCTGATGAGCACCTACAGCTCCTGTTGCTTAAATAGCAGCCATGGGTGCTCAGCTCTTCAGATGATCAAACCTTCCATGTCCCAAGATGGGCACCCCAAATGAATGGCTGCTTTTGAGAAATGTAAGTGACTTGTCCAAGGTTGCGTTGTGAATTAGTGGTAGAGATGGGCATCCTGAATCACAGTTCTGCTTTAACCAGTGAGCCCCACACCCTCCTAGAGCTGGGAATAGAACCCAGGAGTCCTGACACCCACTCCCTCCACTAGGTAACACTGCCTCCCCCTCAACAACTATTGATAGTTGTGAAGAGCGAGTTTAGGGGAGGAGACTGATACCTGCCTACCCTTCAGCCGCCCACCTGAGCAGAGAGGGGAAATTTACAAACACATCATGAATAAAAACTGTGAAAAACATTCTCTTGTTTTCAATCCAAAAATTGGAAAATATTCCTCACAGAATCAGTTTATAACACAGCATTATAAATCCACCTGAACTTTTCCTATTAAGCAGGTTGATTTCTGGCAGGGAAAGGGAGGGAAGATCATTGCTATACTGAGATATTATAGATAGATATAGGTGGTATTATATATTTTTCACCTTGGTTTTCCCTCTAAAGCTTGTGATGTTAAACAAAGCCTCCATCGAGTCTGGGTCAAAGATAAATGCCATCATTGCTGTCCTTGAATGCATGGCTCTATAGCTCAACAAATTAGGTCGACGCATTCTTAAACGTGGGTTTGCAAAACCCCTTTCTGTATAGCACATCCACTGGAGCAGGGCCGAGGGAAGACAGCTGCATGAGGAGAGCTGCAGAGAGATGGTAGGTGGGGGTTTTAATCCAATTCTCTTACCAGAGGGGCAGAGCATGTCTAATGTGTCACTGATTAATTATGACAACGACAGGATTGCTCTTTTGGTGAATGCACATGCTCCAAAAACCCCAGTGGCCCATCACCCTTGGCTTCCCTTCTTTTCAGTCAGTTTTCAGGGTTGTGTTGAGTGCCACCATGGCATAGAAATCTAATCTGACCTGTAAACTTTGTCATATCCTCATTAATTTGGTCATGTATTCCACTCTCGCCTAAGGGAATAGTCACATTTTTAACAAGGGTATGAGGGGGGGCCGTCACTTTAACAGCTTCATTTTGACAGCTACGAAGGCTGACACGTTAAAGGTGCAGTGTGAGATTTTACTGTTTTAAAGGGAGAATATGTAAGATTAGCCATGTAAACCTGACCATGCAAGTTTCAGACTCATCTTTAAGACTGGTAGAAGACAATGACTTCAGGGCATGATACACTTAACACTACATCCCTCCTTGTCCAGGCTCTTAACTTGACAATCCACTGTAATGAGTGGACCTGCAGTGATGCACATGATCCAGAATGGAACACAGGTGTTTCTTTAGCAATGGATGACATACTGGATCCCCTGTAATAAGGGACCAGTGCCCTTCTGCTGACCCACCCTGTTAGCAGGTGTTAGAATCCCAATTAAGGCTGAGTTTTTGGATGGCCAACTATAGCCATGAAGGCCCAGATCCACAATTGATTTCAGCTGAAGTTAGGAGCCTAAATAAATACCTTAGTAGATCTGGGCCTTAGGGCTTGAGTTTCATAGGTGCTGAGTGTCTGCGTTTCCCATTCACTTCGGCTGGAATCGAGAGTGCTCAGCACTTCTGCAAATAAGGCCCTTGTCTAATGTTAAAATGCCCCCAAACTGAGGAACCACAAATTAGCCCCCTCTCTGAAAATCTGAGCCTTAGTGGGGGTCTCAAGGGTACCAAGTGACTCTCTAGCAGAGTCAAGGATAGCCTCCCCCATGTGCACTGATTGTCAGCCCTCTGCTTTTGCCACAAGACTGTCCTTCACAGGAGGAATTATTTAGTAACATCCAGTCGATATCTGGTAGTCAAATAACTCCCTTGTCAAGACGCTTACTGCTCACTGGCAAGGGAAAAGATGCAAAGTGGAGTTATAGTCAGATACATGTCTGTAAAAATGGGAGCTCAGGGCCACTAAGGTCTGATCAGTTTGGATCTTCCAGGCAGCGTGGAATTTATGCAAAGCCGGCATTCCTCTGCAGAGCCTGTGGAAATACTGCTCTGCCTCTTGTGCCATTAGCAGGCTTCCCTGTTGAGTTCTGAATCCGTACATGGCAGAGGGGATGCTGACAGAAGAATCAGGGAGGATGCAGCTTGATTCTTCAGTTGCCGGGGCAGGTATGCATCCATTGGCAGCTGTAAGAGTTTGTACCTGAGTGAATGTGGCACAGAAGTCACTCAGGAAGGAACAAGTGCAGGGTGCACGGATCCTGCATAGCTGTGCTCAAAGTGAAATGGGTCTGGGGGGTCCTGGCTCGGTCTCCAAGGAGCTGTATGCCCTAGGAGCTGATTCCTCTCTCTCACACCAGCAGAACACGATCGATGGTGCAGAGTTCCTCCTGGATCACACTGGTGCAAGGAAGAGCAGAACCCAGGCACTAACTTTGCTGAGAGCAACAAAGTTGGGCAGACGGGATTACTCAGGTTCCCTTCATGCTGGGAAAAGAACCACAGCAGCTCCAGACACAAGCCCTTCAAACCAGTCACTGTACTGTGATTGTCAGAGGCCAGAGCATTGCTGGAAGCCATCAGTCTTCGTTGTGTACCACAGGCCTCTCTAATAATGTGCAAGGAAAAAGGCCTCTGCAAGCCTGCCTCTCTGCATCCCCTCTGCTAAGCTTCCCATAGGAAAACGCCACACGTTACCTGTTGCTGCATCTCATCTGACTTGAGAGTTTCTCTCTGGCAAGACACTGATTAGCTTCCCAAATGTCACGCTGATGAAGAGGAGGGTGAGCTGCTTGTTACTCAGGTGTCTGTGAGAGCAGAGACATGGCAGGTCTCTTCTGTATTTCCCTCATCTGCTTTTGTTTGAACTGCGCTACCCCCCGGGACCAGCCTCCATCTGCACTAATGAAAATGATAAAGAGAAGTCAGTGCGATTAGCCAAACTCCCTTATCACACATTCCTCTGAGCTCAAGGGTCAATATTTGGCCAATTATGGGGGCCTTGCTTTAAAGGACCCTCTCTCTCTCTCTCTCTTTTCTTTTCCCAAGGTTACTATTTAATTTTGAAAGATTCATTTGCCATTTTCAGCAAAGATACAGTTGCTGAGTCCTAGGAAGATACTGCTGATGCCTTGCAGTCCTCTCGTTCAGTGGGATGGGGCACATTCCCATCCCAATCAAGGAAACGCTAACAAGCTCTTCTGGCCTCATCTGGTACGAAATGGGCACAGCCTGTGCCACTTGGAGGAAATGAGCTGAAAAGGGAGAGTTTGTGACAGGAAGGGTGGCAACCAGGAGGAAAGCTGCTTCGCACTAGAGTTAGTTGACGCTGCCCCCAGGGCTGCTGAGAGGAAGATCAGTTGCAAGCTTTTGATGCCCTCAAGGAATCATCAAATGATGTACAGGATGATCCCAGTTGGGGAGAGGTTGAAGATAAGCCCTGACCCAGGGTCTGTCTTTCCCCATCCCCCCTTCACAAACAACCCAGACCTCTATAGACTCTTTGACTGAGCATCCTCATGATTGGAAGGACTTTTGAGGGGGAAAGGTCTTTGAAAACGCCCAAGCATGAGCTAAAAAAGAGCTCTACCTATCACATGCTGTCCATCCACAGACCACAAAACTCTTGCCTAGCAATTATGGATTAACACTCTTGCCTGCCCCCAACTGTGCAAATATCCAGATCCTAAAACAGACCTGAACATTGACCCACAAGCCCGTCACTGTCATGGGTATGAAAGAGACCCCCGACTCTGAATGCTTCAGCGCTCTGGGAGACACTGAGACTGTAATTAGAGACAAGCAGCACAAGGCAAAGTTTAGCTCTATATCAGAGCACGCACACAGGCCCGGGGTGTTTGCATTCATCTTTTCTTTTAAACCATGGGGAATCTGTTTAGATGGCTCCAGCTCAACTGAATTGCCAGGTTTTAGATGGTCGTGTTTATCGATGTGCTGGAATTCAAGATGTCCCACCCACTGGCTTCATTAGCAAATAAAACACCTTATTCTAAGCCTGCTCCTCAAGGGCAGAGGGGCAGAACTGATGACCTTCGCACACCTTCACTCCTCTCTGGTGAGATTTTCCATCCTAGCAGAGAACGCCCTCTTCAAAGCCACAGGCCTAGCAAGCTCTTGGGGTGGTATTTTGTGAGCAAACAGGGCAGTTTTAGTAGGTTTCCAAGCTGTCAACTTGCACTGTAAGCTCTGGGGGGCAGGGACTGTCTTTTTGTTCTGTTGGTGCAGCACCCTGGTCCATGATGGGGGCTCCTATGTGCTATAGCAATAGAAATAATAATATAATAATAACAACAGTATCTCAACTTGTGCTGTAAGTTGCTGAATCTAGATGCTTCATGACTACACCATACCCCTTTCCTCTACACATCCTCAGGTCCCTAACTGTCAGGTTTAGGCATCCTAGAAAACCCGCAATGCATTGTACCTCATGGTTAGACACATGCATTGGGTAAGTAGGTGGGGAGGAGGTCAGAGAATTTCAAGGGTGAAGGGCCACTCTGGCGCTTTTACCAAACGGGAGAAGTGCATCTCCAAAGCCTGGTGCATGTTAAATAGCTCTGGGGATGCTGCTCTCTGTCGGAGTTGTGCTCACCCCTGTGAGAAATTAGTTTGGCCTCAGTGCAGTTCCCCGCAGTCAGATGGCCACCTCATCAAGCCCGGGGCTGTATCTTCAATAAGCACGTTATGTTAAAAAATATTATGCTTATAAGAAGGACACCAGCACTGCAGTTGGCATAGCATGTGCCACTGGGAGGGCTCTTTCCAGAGCTGCAGCGCGTAGGTGGGGAAGCTTGCACTCAAACTCCAGGTTGTATCTGTTCAATGAATCAAGGATATCAGTCTCCGGGCCTGTCCAGCCAGCTTCTTTCACTGGTGCTAAATGAACAGGAAAGAGATCTCTTAAAAAAAGAAAAAAGGCCCAGCAAAGGCAGAAAGGAGCCTTTCCTGAATCCCCTGAGGATTCTCAGAGAGCTGACCGTGGAGAGCATGTTAAGCTTATTCCCCAAACCTGAGAGTTTTTTTCCTGTGTGAATATTTGCAGCCTCCACTTGAACCATCAGTTGACTTAGACTGTAAGCTGAAATAGGGCCTGTCCGTTTTCTTATGTTAGTACAGCGCCTAGTACAGTGGGGTCTGGATACGTAGCTAGGGCTCCGAGGTGCTACAGCCATACAGTCTGAATGCTGAATGAACTTTTCTCTTTTCTTTCAGGCCAGTTGCCATAATGTGAATTTTGGTTTTGAAACATTCATTAAAAAGTCAAAAGAAACCCACTTTGGTCATGTCCCCTTCCCTACCAACACCTTTAAATAAATAACGATCCCATATTACTTTCTCTAACGGCTTTACCACGTACTTATGGTAATTGCGTCAATGAACACTTGTACTGTAATTGCAGTTAATACGCAATAATCCATGACAAATCACTTCTAAAAAGGAATTCCAATTCATGCAGCAGAAACAACACGTAGAGAACGTTCCCTGCTGGAATGTTAACTGCTTCCCTGCCATCGGTCTGTCCAGCTGCTAGGCAGGCACGTTCCAATGCGCCATTGAAATCTGTGCCTGCTATGTCTGGCGACGATCTATTATTACGTATTTGTTTGGCAGTAGCACCTACACTGTGTTAGGCCCTTTCTAGGTATTCAAGAGGAGGTAGTCCCTGCTCTGAGGAGCTTGCAGCCTAAACATGGATAAATGTAGAGGTGGGCAGAGGGCAGGGAAGGCTGAATCTGTGAAGGTTCAGAGTCAAACCAAACGCAAGGGTCAAGCTCCCTGGAACACGCTACACAGAGAAGTAGTAGGTACCTGGTCTTTTGAAGTCTTCACATCAGGACGGGATGCCTTTCTGGAAGCTATGTAGTAGTCAGACACGACTTGTTGAGCTCAGTATCAGAGTGGCTGGATGAAAGTCTATGGCCTGTGTTAGGCAGGCCGGACTAGATGATCTAATGGTCCCTTCAGGCCTAAAAATCTAAGAGTCTTGTAGAACCGATGCATATGCTTCATTTAATCACCTACAGCAGTGACTTCCAAATCTACCTTTCCGCACCTGGTCCCTTCCCCACTGAGAGCGGTCGCCCATCTTCCACTTCTTGACATCTCTTCTTGGAAGTCCTGCCAACAGCATAAATTCAAGATGACAAAACAGGGACACTCCGTCTTTCCCCACTAGCACCTGTCTAAACACAATGAAAATCTTTCATGAGAAAACGTTGACCAGCTCTACTTGCCAGTCAAAACTGCTCTCTTCCACCGACATCTCTGCTGCTCAGGTTCACAGCCTTGGCGCTGAGGTATGTGGCTCCACCAAGTGGGGCTGAACCGGTGGGAAACTTTTTTTTCAAAAACGTCACAGTGCAGACACCGCTCTTGAGTTCCTTCTGTATTCTCAAGGCCAGATCCTCAACCTACGGCATCGCACTGTTGAAGTTGACTATTGATACCATCTGAAGATCTGGCCCCAGTCTTTTTACCAAAAGAGGTGGTGATGTCGACACACCCGCATCAGTGTGATGCCTAAATTTAGCTTTCTTGTCAGGGCTACACTGAAATAGCCATTGGGTCACATTTAATTTTCAGTGCAGGTTTAAAACAGCCATTCTTAACCTTGTGTCCTAATCCCCTTGCAGGTCTCTGAGTGTTCAGGGTCGTAGGAGGGCATACATTTTTCTCCTGAACTGAAACTAGTTCCTCACCCTTCAGATTGAGAAGAAAAAGCTTTTCACGTATAAATAGATGCAGTAATTCCATCCAGGTGAAATTCACCCCCAGTGCAGTGAGCCTGCAGGAGGCCTGTGCGCTGGTTAGGCAGTTGGCATATTGTTCATGATTGCATCTCTGTTACTTCGTGCTCCCCTTGTCTGTCAGCTTCCTTCCATTGTCTCACCTTTTAAAATAAAAGCTCATTTGGCCAGGGACCGTCTCCTTGTTCTTTGTGCAGCACCTATGTGGGGTCCCATGCGGAGCGGATAAAGCACACGACCAATGTGGTTGCAAGCTGAATTCAATTCGGTTTATTACAAGTTTTCTTTTATAGTTTTTCTTAACATTACATAACACAATTAGGCTATAATCACACATCTACCGATTGGACAAGAAGGAGAATCATGTGTTTATCACATGTATAGCCCCATATCGATTGGTTCAACCGTTCCTTACATAAGGCCATGATTTATTACCTTGCAAGTGTCCCATCGTGACCCTTACCTCCTCATGGAACTTTCCATTAGGTTGGTGTAGGGATGATACATCCCCACACCTCCCCCCTTTTTCTTAAATAAGGAACTTTTTAAGAAACGTAATATTACGTAAATGCCCACAAAAACCCATGGGATGTAGATAAGGATAGCCAATAAGACATGTTTTAAAGGGATCCGATGGGGTGGCCATGGACAAACAAAAAGGCTTCTTGGCCAATCTGGTTTGCCCAGGTGTTCCAAACATTTTGTCGTGGGTTAACAAAAGGTACAGAGTTTGGACATACAAAGACCCCTGCTCCTATAATAAGGAGTCCGAACAAATAGAAGCACAGCATTATCAGGTGTTTAGGTTGTAGATAACGCTACAGCAAAAACAAAATCATTAACAAGAACATGAGCATACAACGTAACATTAAACGGTATATAAAGAACATCAGGTTCTAAACCAGTGATAGCAATCACACGGGCGCGGGCTATGACAATGAGGGATGCGATGGCTTCTACACGAGTAGTAACGGTTTTGGTGGGTTGAGAGGACGGGAAGATCCATTCAAGCCCAATTAACGGATCTGGTGTCACTACTGGATAAGCCTCGGGCGCAAATTCCCCCTCTATATGGGCTTTCCTAATAAGTCCGTGCCAACACCTTACGGGGTCCGGGGGGCCCGAGCCGCCCGGGATATTGTCCGAAGCATGTCGCAGGGTGGAAGCATCAGATGAGTATGCTGGAGGCTTTGGAGCAAACGGGTTGGCGACATCCAGTGGCCGGTGCGTGGACACGTTATCCCGTCCAGTGCACCCAATCACACAGCCCCACAAACCACAACGAGGACAGGGGGTAGCTACATCATCCGCCGGAGGGATCTTATCCGGTGGTTTTTTCCTATATGTCCTTTCAAAGTTAGATAAGCCTGGCTCCGCCATTCTTTCCAACCTATTCCGCAACTGCTTCCCCTGCCCCAGGAACTCCGCCCGGAACTCTGGGGTACAAACATCATTGGTGACAGGAAAGCCAGGCTGGTTCAGGGCTTGCAATGTGTGGGACTGCGGGGGATGGCTCTCACCGGCCAAATGGGACAACTGATTCAGCATGTCCTGTAGCTGAAGGCCCTGTTTGTACATTTCCGCCCGAAATTCTTGTAACTTATCCCCTTCTGGGCTCAAGACCTCCATTTTATCCGCGGGGTCGTCCAGTAACGGGACGATACTAGGATCAGCTTCGGGTGCACTGGGGATGAGTGGTATGATAGTGTCCTTACCCCCAAAGAACTCACGGGCTCCCACCGGCAACACATAAGGCGGCTCCTCTTTTGGCCGAAAGAGGTTATTAATGGCCGACTGGACCTCGGCTTTTGCCGCAAGTGTCTCTATCAGTTTCTTAGATTTGCACCATATTTGGCTCAATGACACGGCCTCCTTGTTGCCGTGAGAGACCGACTCCCAGAGGTCAGAGCCTAGACTTTCCCAGACTGCCTTATTAAAGACAGTATCAGGAGTAACAAAAAACCCGCGTCTCTGCCCCCATTTCAACGAACGGGACAACGCATCAGAGGGAAGCTTCTCTCCCCGCTTTTCAGCGATGCGTAATAAAAAATCATGCACCGTCTCCTCCTCTGCAGACAAAGCAGAACCCATTTTATGAAATGCAGCAGCTCACCTGTGAGCTCACGAACGTCTCTCTCGGACGACCAGGAGCCGGTATCCTCCGGTACCTCCTGCCACGGCTGCCACCTCCGCCTTTTCTCACCGAACGCTTCAGTCAGCTGCCTTGATGTCCAAGCCGAATCACGTCGGGGTCACCATTTGTGGGGTCCCATGCGGAGCGGATAAAGCACACGACCAATGTGGTTGCAAGCTGAATTCAATTCTGTTTATTACAAGCTTTCTTTTATAGTTTTTCTTAACATTACATAACACAATTCGGCTATAATCACACATCTACCGATTGGACAAGAAGGAGAATCATGTGTTTATCACATGTATAGCCCCACACCGATTGGTTCAACTGTTCCTTACATAAGGCCATGATTTATTACCTTGCAAGTGTCCCATCGTGACCCTTACCTCCTCATGGAACTTTCCATTAGGTTGGTGTAGGGACGATACATCCCCATGCACCTAGCATAATGGGGCCCTGGCTTCAGGCACTAATGTAAATACAAATAACAGCAGTCTAAGTTAGGGTGACCAGATGTCCCGTTTTTATAGGTACAGTCCCATTTTTGGGACTTTTTCCTTATATAGGTGCCTATTACCCCCTCACCCCCTGTCCCGATTTTTCACAGTTGTTATCTAGTCACCCTAGTCTAAGTCCCACTAAGGACCACAAATCCACGTGATGGCCTTCCACACGCGTATGAATTTCACCCCTTGCTGTACATCTAAAAAACCCAAACCCTACCAAAACAAACCCTCAAATGCTCTCCTGAGGAGAGGATGAGAGAGAGAGAATGAGCCACCCATGAGAGATATTAATCACATTGCTGAATGCATTACTGGAAGGCACTCAGATATGACAGTGACAAGGACTGTATAAGAACCTATACAAATAGAATAGACTATTGTTTGTTTCTGAGAGCACTCATCCTGGAATATACAGCATTAAGAAATGTGCATTTCATGACATGTTCTGTATGAACGTTCAAATTATGCTTCTTAATTGAGATATTTTCAAGCGTATATGCCACTAATATAAGCATTTATAGCACAATGTACTTGATCACACTAACCTCATGTATTGCAGCCTTTTGGAACACAACTGTTTTCTTTGGGTATTTTAAAAAAAAAAGTCTGAAATGCCACAAAGGATTCTGGGATTTCACGGGATTACCGGAAAGAAAAATAAGTAATGTGTGGGTTCCAGGTGATTAAAGTTTGAGTACTCCTGTGTTCGAATGCAGAGTTCAGATGTGTTCAACTCTGATTGAAAAAACAACCAACCAACCCCTAGTCCCATTTGTATTTTAAATAAGAAGCTTATTTTCATCAGTTTCTAGATGGCAAAGAATGATGTGACTGAGCCAGAAATAGCATTCCAAAGTGTAACCTGCTGATTGAATCCCACCTTTGTGACCCAGGAAAGCATAATTGCTCCAAACAGGTGGTCTTTAAGGTAGATTTCACTGGACATGAAAATCAAGTTCTCAATCCATAACCCAGTGTGGGAAAGAATTGAGGCAAGATGACTAATGGTTCATAAAAGTAGCAAACTTATTGACTAATAGAATTCTTAGTCATGAAGTCTCCATGTTCCATACGTACCAAAATCAAAGCAATTACTGATTTAAATGAAGCTGGAATCCATGGTGCAGAAAATGCTTGTTTTAGCGTAAGATTGGACAAAGGTGAATGACCTGTAAAACCTCTGGTAATGAAAGCTCTTCACAGCTTGCAGTGTTTCACTGGATGGTAATTGCTGCAGTCTGTGATATGGATCTGGCTGTGTTAATGATGCACTGTTCCTTTTCACAGGACTCATTTAAGCTTTGCATTTTTCACAGATTTCAAAGCAACAAGGCATAGTAGAAATTAACACGTTAACATCGACATTTTATCACTTTGCAAATTTAAAATATTATTAAAGACTTTCAAAGACTTTTTTTTTAAAGGGCTTAGGCCCTGATCACTTCAGGAGAACGGATCAATCATGTAGGCTAGATGCAATGAATTCTGACATGTGGCATTTATTGTTTCAGCTTGGACTTGGTATCTCCAGCAGCTGTAGAAACTGTAAGCTTCATATCTTCCTCCTGCTGCAAAAAGGGCCCCATTCAAACCAATTAGATGTTGGAAATCAGGTTTCAGGTTGGAAATAAAAAATCCGTTAGTTTACAAACAGGAAACCACATACAAGTGGGCCTGCTGGTTTATTTTCTTTATTTATTGGAGAGGGAAGTTCTGAGCTGTTCTCCTTTCACTCCTATTCTAGGCAAGAATCATTTCTGTGATGGGAAGGGGTTATTTCTTTTCTGCACTGGACCGTTTTTGCCAAAGCGATTTCTTGGTTTGGATCACTGGTGTCCGGGTGGAGGTGGGACTTGGGGAATTCTACTCTATTTTTTGGGACTTTTGCAGAAAAATATTCTGAGAGTAAACAGCCAAAGGTAAAGGGCTAGGGAAGTGCGGTCGTGAACTAGCATTCAGTCCCCAGCGATGGGGTTGGCAGAGAAGGTCTATTCCAGCAAGTGTCAAAACGCTTTTTAGGAGCTCAGTAACTAGCTGTGGATGGATAGTTCTCCATTCTCTTCTAGCACATGTAATCTTTTGTGGATGAGCTGTGAGGCTGCATTCCCAAGGGGAGCCAGGATTAATTTCTTTCCCTGACCCAAGAGGCTGATCCAGCCTGATCTGTAGTACCGCAGGCTAGGCGAGGTCAGAAAGAGAGAGCAGAGGGGACTGGTAGTAAATGATAAGGGGGCTTTGCCACTTAGAGTTTGAACAATACGGAAATGGCATTTCCAGTTAACTTAATCGCAGAATGGTATGTGACTGAATATACGTGGCGAGATTCAATTACTGTCCTCGCTAACACTGCCCCTGGGGATCAATGTTTCAGCCTTCCCTGTGCCGTTCTGTGCTCTGAGCACTGAGGTCCTGCTAATAGGCAAGTGCACAGTGAAGCAGCATTGGGAATGGGCAAAGATTCTTCCTCTGGTTTGCACAGGGCAAGGAAAGACATCCTCTTTCTGTTGAACTTCTTCATGGTCCACATGAGTCGCGCAGCTTTGCTAAGGGTCTGTTTTGGGTACTCCGTTTAGTCTACTGCAGCAATGAGCTGGGACAAAAAGCAGGGTATTTCATGCGATAGACAGGAATGCACATGTGTCTCGTTTGCAGCAGGGGCTAAAGGTGTTTTCTCAGTAATAAGAAATAAGGACCTATGGTGCATCTCACCCATAGAAAAACCTATAGAAATATTAATTTGTTCCCCTATCACTCCTGTGAGATATGGAGTGTTTATCATCCTTACCATTTTATGGGGGGGGGGGGGGGGAAACTGAGGCACAGAAAGGCGGAGTGCCTTGCAAAAACCATGCAGGATATAATTCACCCCTGTGCAAAGAGCCATGTAAATCAGTTTCAACCAGTAATTGCTTTGCTTTTGGTACATATGGAACATGGAGACAAAGGTCATGTGCCCTAGTTAAGGTCTATTCTGACAGCTTCATGTGACAAGTAAGTGACGTATAGGTCTTACGCTGGCTGGCTGCTAGGGGTGGCAACCATCCGCCTTGAAAGACAATGGGGTAAGTACCAAAGCATTTCTAGAGCTGTGTGCCAGACTGCAGCAGGGCGAGTGGCTAACAAGTCCAGTTCTTGAGCAAGAGTCCTGGCCACAAAGAATACAGGCATAAAGCGCAGGGCCAGAGGATGCAACAGGTGTATAACTAGCACTTGAGGTCTGATGCGCTTTCCTCTGCACACTCTTAGCTGCACAGCCGTGACTTTCACCAACAGTGAATTGATAGCAGAGCAAAGATTAGAACTAGAACGTGGCGACATTTTTCAGCCAAACTTTAAAAAAAAACAAACAAAAAAACAAAAAATGCAGATTCAGTTCAACCCAAACGTTTTGTGAATCCGTGTCAATTGCAGGTTGTTTTGAACAGGGCAAAAAAAGAAAAACAACAACAACACAGAAATGTCAAAACCGTGAAAAAAGGCACCTAGCTTTGCATCTTTGTGATTTCCGTTGGCCCCTTTGTTTTTCCTCCTGCTTTTTGGAGTCTTGGCCTTCACAGTGCTACCCAGGTGAGTGATGCTGTGGGTTTGCTCACATCCTCTCCCTGTCCTGCTCTGTGTAAGGCAGTCAGCATCCTGACGTGTTTTCTCTCCTCTATTTCCCCCATCATTCCTCTTTATTTATCTCTGGCTACCAGACATTAAAGATTGATCTGTTGCATGTGTCTCAAAGTGGTATTTGACTGTATGCATGGAAACAGGGCTGTCAGCATTGTCAGCTCCGAATAACAAATCCCAGAGATGGAGAAAGCAAGCTGCTCCCTTCTAACTCGAGAGCGGAGGGTGGGTATCCTGCAGGAAGGCACTAAAGTGACGGGTGGGGAAAGCAATTCTTCAAGCTGCGCTCTAATTTAAGCAGCCCCTCCACAGCGCCATGAGAGCGCGCTTTCCTCAGCTGCCTCTCACAAACCCAGAGCCCGCCCGAGCCGCACTTCAGCAGATAATGAGTGCGAGTTTAAAAAACTTAAAGCCTCTTCCCGTGAGCTGGTGACTGACACAAATGGAGTTCATATTTAATCATCTGTTAACTCGTTGTCTATTATAGCTCTTTAATAGCACCATAGATATTCTTAATGAAGCATGATTTAAGGTATTTACAGCTCCAGGACCGACAGACATCACTCACAGTGTGCAGGTAATGAGGCGTAAAACAGCTCTCGAAACCGTAAAAACGAGGGGAGGGGGGGAAGAGAGAGAGAGAGAGATCAGGCGAGGAGGTAGAAGCTGAATTGTTCCAAGGTTTGTTTTAAAATGTTTAGGCATTTAAAGTCATTTTAGCTTTTCAGAGGTGTCTGGTAGCACAGGGTTCAGCAATTACCACAGCCGCATGGCTCCCATCATGCCGGAGGAGTTCATGGCATCAATACCCAGCTCCGAATAATGGCTCCTCACTGCTGCATTCCCTTCCAGCATGCAGCTCTCGGATGGGGAGAGGACCCTGCTTTCTCATGCAGCCTGTAAAAGTTGGTAGGAAAAGCTTGCCCGGGCAGGCTCTGCCCCAGGGTGGGAAATAGGGTCTGATAGCTCTGGGGCCTATGGCCAGCTTGGGGGTGAGTGGATCTCAGTCATCCCCAGCTGGCGTGAGGGGGGATATTTTGTTCTCTGTTGTAATTGCACCTTTTAAAAAGAAAGGAATAAAAATGTGTTCATAGGCTACTCCCAGCCCCAGTGTGGAGCAAGGGCCTGCCCCTCCATCTCCTCCATTCTGAGCTCCACGGCAGGGTAAAGGCCCATTGTCTCACTCCCGGCCCTCGGTGCTGAAGGGTTTGGCTGGAGCCTCACCACACAAGTATGAGCTGGTGATGGTTGGACAGGTTAGCCTAGCCAGTCTCCTTTGGGATGACCTCACCTCCTAGGAGAACTCGCTGGGCCATACCTCAGTGCTATCAGTAGGGAGGCTATGTCTACACAGCAGCTAGGGCAGACATACGCACGCTAGCTTGGAGTGAGCTGGCAGCTCGGGCTAGTCGTCTGGGTATGTACCTAGGACTTCTGACAGGATTGCACTTGGGCAGCTAGCCCAAGCCACTCTCTATGCCACCAGGACCATAGTGCTCTGGCCTGGTCAGAGCTAGCACGTGCCCACGCTGGGAACTGCACCTCCCAGCTGCTGTGCAAGCAAACCCTTCGTGGTTCTAAGCCGGACTTTTAGTGTGTCTACGCCCGGGGCGCTGGGACAGTTTATACAGTGGGGGTGCTGAGAGCCATTGAATCAAACTGTAAACCCTGTATATGATGGAAACCACTTCAAGCCAGGGGGTGTGGCAGCACCCCGAGTTCCAGCACCTACGTGTACACCACACCTGTGAGTGAGCTTCCCAGCCTGGGTCGGCAGACTTGCGCTAGCCAGGCTCATGCTAAAAGGGCTGTTCTTGGGTGTAGACTGTGTACACTCCCTGTGCCCCTCCGGCTTGAGAGCCCGAGCTGCAACAGCTCCACACTCCTTTTAGCACACTAGCCCTGCTAGCACAAGTCTGTGGCCCGGGGCTGGGAAGCTCACTCCCAGGTTCAGTGTAGACACACCCTCAGAGGTTGTGTCTGCAACCTCTCTGTCAGAAGGGAGCCAGACCTGCAACTGTAGAGGACGGGGCACATGTTTGTCACCTAATAAAGAATGCCAGTTAAAAACCTCAAGCTGCTTTGCTTCCTGACCTTGAACCTTCCTTCTGAGACCCTCGTCCAAGGCTGAGCTCTTCTTGCTTAAACCTGCGTGACTCTGCTGCCCCCTTGCACAACAGGAGAAGGAACCGACTCTTCTTGTGGTTGCATGAACAACATTGAAATCCCATCTCGGCCCTGCAGGCTCAGACTGGCCCCGGGATGTGCACGTGCAGGTTTTCCAGAACACAAGAACAAGAGGAGAATCAGGGGAAAAGGCGAGATGCTAAAAACCACTAAAAGGAAATACTTTTTCACTCAATGGATAACGACACTATGGAACTCGTTGCCACAGGATGCTGGTGAGGCCAAAAACCTCAGCGAGATTCAGACAATAAGCAGAATTTCCAGAATGATGATAGTTAATACGAACATATTTTGGAAGAGATCGTGAACCTCATGCTGCAGGGCTTAAGACAGTTGCTTACTAGAGATTAGGAGCTTTCCTGCTCCTTCCTCTGAAGCCCTAATTGGTCTGATCAGCTCACAGCTCTTCTCCAGTCTGGCAGTTCCTGTGTCTTCAGCATCCTAACGTGGTAGGATTTGGACTCAGAGCTGCCCAGAGAGGGGACAAGTGGGGCAATTTGCCCTAGGCCCCACAGGAGCCCCCACGAGAATATAGTATTCTATAGTATTGCAACTTTTTTTTATGGAAGGGGCCCCCGAAATTACTTTGTCCCAGGCCCCCAAATCCTCTGGGCGGCCCTGTTTGGACTCCTCCTTGGGGCACTGACATTTGAAAACGAGGCTTTCGGGCAGGAAGCAGCCAGTCACGGGCCTGCTGTAGAATGTTAACGGGAAGCCCTCGGACTGTCTCAAATACGCCCTTTCACCCCCAGCCCTTCTCTCCGGGTCCTTGCCCAGCCTCCATCATAGCAGTGTCTGGGCCTCCCATCTCCTGCCAACTGTTTCCACGGTGGCCTTGCTCCCTGGACCCAGCAGATGAGCCATGGCCAGGCATGGATCCAGGCTCGCTCTGGACCCCACTGTTTCTCCGCCTCCTATACAGCCCCTCTGTGATGCCTGCACCATGCATTCTAGGAGAAACAGTGCTTGGTTGGGTCTATTACAGTCATGCCTAAAGACCAGCCAAGCATGGGGCCCCCCATTGTGCTCAGTGTGGTACAAAACACAGATGAGCAGACAGTCCCTGCCCCTAAGAGCCTGCAATCTAAAAAAGGCTCAGCCATTCAGATGCGATCCTCTATACCCCACTGTAACCCTGCACACAGCCATTGGGCCAGCCCCATTAGCACTGGAGGCTCCCATGAGAGTTCCTTCCATTGGTGAGTCAAGCAGGGATGAGCATTGAGAAGTAAGATTTAGTAGGTTGACTGTGACCAGCCACTGGAGCAATAGGTTGCAGAGGGGAAGGAATATAACATACAGGAATGTCCCTGATGTAGCAGCCGGCGGCCAGCAATTCTTGTAGCTGCTGCGGCATTGACCCCAAAGCCAGCTGTTCCAACAGACAGAGCTGTCAGGCCACGCCTGCACTCTGGCGCAACAGCACCAGAGCTATCCCGCTACAACCCCCTAATATAGTGCAGCTGTACAGAGACAGAAGGGGTTTCTCCATTGCTATAGGAACCCTGCTTCCTAGAGCGATGGTAACTAGGTTGATGGAAGCTTTCTTCTACTGACCTAGCTGCATTTACCCCAGGACTAGGTTGGCATAGCAATGGTACTCCGGGGTGTGGGTTTTTCAAACCCCTGAGCACTGTAACTATGTCGACCTGAGTCTTAAGGGTAGCCCAGGGCAAGCCAGCGTTGCAGCGATTGAGCTAACTGGGGGTCAGCCCCTGCTCAACACTTCAAGTTGTTTTCTATACCGAGGGGTTGATAGTGGTGCAGCTAAACTGCTGGCCGCTGCGGGCTGGATCGTGGCTATTCCCAAGCCTACACAAGGACTAAGAGCATGCTGGATTCTCCGCTGCCTTGCACCTGTGCACACGCTACCCAGTCAGCACTCGCGCCCACTGGCAGCAGCACTGAATACTCACTCTGCCCTGGTGTGAACAACTGTAGCAGACATGAGGCAGTGGGAAATTGGGCGGGACCCACAGGAGGCTACTATACCTTGCTGACCCCTTACCTCATGGACAGGGAACAATGGTCTGATTGTTTTCAAATGTCACCCAGCACGATCCCTTTTTCAGCAGGACTCTGAAAATAATTTGTGACTGAGGTGCCATCTTGCATCAAAATATTTGTCAGAAAATGTCGAATGTCACCAATCTACACATCCTCTCGTGTGACGGAGATTGGGACGGAAGGCTGGGCGCTGTCACAGGGACTGCTCGCCTCCTGCCGCCTCCTCTCACACAGGGTTTCTAAAACGCAGCCAGGCACATTCGCTTCATTCTGAGCGTTAGCCTGTGATTGAGCAGAAACCGGGGGACAAGGCAGCGTCCTCAATAATTAAGCTGTTCCCAAATCCATTTCCTTAGGACATTGGGCAAATTATAATAAAGTGGAAGGGTTCAGGGATGAATTCTCTGGATCTCAGTAAAAGTGTGTCTCAGCCGAAGAAACAGTTGCCACAGCCTCCCTCTCAGTTATTGTGGTCTGTTGTTGGGGGGAGAGTGGGGGAAAATTTGTTTTAACTTTGTACTGCCACTTAGTGAATTTAACTTCTTTCCAGCAGGCTTGTTGTAGTGGGGCCTAAACTGTCCAATTACTCGTTATGTGTGTGTTAGAGGTGAGGGTGTGGGGAATGAGAGCAGAATTGTCTCTTCCAGATTTTTAGATATACTTTTTATTTCCGGAAAAATGAAAAGAATACGTTTGCCGTCATCATTATCAATTGCAGACAATTTAGCGCTGTCGCGAAGGAAGGCAGCCTCGCTTCCCAAGACAATCTTCTTTTCCATCTCTGCTGCTGTGGTTTTAAGTATGATGTTGCATAGGCCGACTTTACCTTTTATAGACTGTGCCAGGTAAAGACTAAAAGAGGCAGATTCTGATCTTGATTGCACTAGTATAACTCTGCTGACTTCACTGTCTTTGCTCCGGATTTACCCTGGTGTAACTCTGATCAAAATCTGGCCCTAACTTCTTATGATCTGTGTGGAATCAACACTCTTTCCCCCCCATTGCCCCAATCCAGCCACTCTTATCTTGTGGATTTGCAGGTTATGAAGTAATTTCATAGCCTGTTTTCATGGATAATCATTTTGGGTAAGCCCAGAATGTGCTTATGGTATGCCTTTATATGAAGGAATAATGGCTGTTTAAAACGCACACACAAAACCCTTAATGAAACAGAGCAGGTGATGTCCCTCATAGCGTATGCCTCCCACTAATGTTTTATGGGAGTTGGGTATGCATGTAGTGGCAGTTCTCCATGTTGCATACACGTATTCATCCTGTATTAGCATTAATAGGTCGTACAGATATGCACCGAGGGCAGGACAGACCCCTTACTTGAACGCTATGTTTCTCTTCTTTAGTAACATTACCAGTTTAATGTAACAATTGCTGTTTTATCAGAAGAAACTTAATGGTCTAGCCTGCTACACAGAAAGAAGCCATTCTCTTCTGATAGCGAATAAAACCTTTTCCTAAAGCATGTAAAGGCTCAGTCTGGGAATAGACCTTCTAACAAATTTAGAGTCTGACTTTAATGATCCTGGATTAATCAATTATTATTAGAACATTAGGTTGCATAAATATTTGGCTGGCCTAGTTCTGCTTAGCCCCTGGGGAGATGCGGGAGAGCATGCACAAATATTGTAGGCTGGCTAGCTAGTGGTTCATCAGCACTACAGATTGTGTTGGAATTCCAGTCTCTTATAAAATCAACGACGTCTCCATTAAGCATTTTATATTGCAGGGAGGGGTTGAGGAGTGTGGTGTAGTGGTTAGAGCCAAAGAGAGCGCTGGGAT
This sequence comes from Trachemys scripta elegans, assembly GCF_013100865.1. Taxonomy (NCBI): domain Eukaryota; kingdom Metazoa; phylum Chordata; order Testudines; family Emydidae; genus Trachemys; species Trachemys scripta. The sequence goes on from NC_048299.1 coordinate 150,877,391, forward strand.
GCCTGGGTCAAAGTCACAGCTTCTGCCACTTGGCCCCTTAGGCAGGGCGTTCCACCTTTGTTTATCTTCTGTTAAATTGGGTTAATAATACGGACCTGAAACTTGAGGTGAGGCTATGGTTTAAAAAAAGTGCCTATAAAAATCCTATCAGTTCTGCTCCTTATGTGTGTTCAGAGCCACACTGGCTTATTTAGCTGCAAGTGATTCTTTTTACTGCTTTTCCCTCCCGTTAGCCACAGAAGAGGAAGCTGGAATTCACTCTTGGTCATGCACGAGCAACAGAATTGCTCACTATGTGCCTATTATAGAATCTTTATTACCAGGGATGAGCCAGAAAGAACCCAGCTTGATTCTCAGATATCAGGCTGAGTTTCCAGCATTGGCACCTAGAAGGAAATATTTTTTGGACAAACTTGAACTAAAGGTCATTTAGTATATGTCTACACTCCAGTCAGTGGTGCAACTGCAGCATGTGTAGACATACCCAATCTAGCTTTGATCTAGCTAGCTCAAGTCACAATACCAGCGAAGATGCACTAGCACAAACTTAGCTGCTCACATTCATTGCTCGGCTCCTGAGTAGGATTGCACAGCCCGTCCTGCTGCAGCTTCACAGCTATTATTTGAGCTAGCTCAAATGTCTACAGGCACTGCGATCAGATCCCCGATTGCCGTGCAGATGTACCCTGAGCGATGACAATCATGGAGCCACCCAACAGACACATGCTTAGCGTGCTAGTCTGGGACTTGGGCAACCCAAGGTCAGTTCCCTGCTGTGACTTCTTGTGTGATCTAGGCCAACCCTTTATCTCTCTGTGCCTCAATTCCACAGCTGTAAAATGGGGATAATACCGTAGAGGGGTATTGGGAGGATAGGGAGAGTGACCATCCGTCCCGTTTTTAAAGGGACAGTCACGTTTTTTGGGACCTTTTATTATATAGGCGCCTATTCCCCCCCACCCCGTGTGCCGTTTTTTCATAGTTGCTGTCTGGTAACCCTAAGGATAGGTACATTAACAGTTGTGAGCTGCTCAGATACTCTAGTAATGGGGCCATATAAGTACTATAAACAGTTGCTTTTCACACTCTTTGAGGTTTGCAAAACTCTGAGAATTTGTAATGAAAAGTGCTCGATTCCTGGGATGAGTGCTCTAGCCGTTCCAGAGATCGCTCGTTATAAGTGTAAATTGCTATTGCAAATGCCTGGGTACAAGATTAGTCTTTTGACAGGGGGTGGGACTGGAACATGATCTAGAAGTTGCGAGTACCTGATGTCGGCAAAGTGTATTTATTGCTCTTTGATGGGAGCAAGGTGTAGACTGGAACTGCGTGAAACCCTTCTGTTCTGTTTTGCAGGGTTTCTCGTGAGTATCTGGGGGAGGTGGGAGGGAGTGGTGGATCCAGGGGTTTTCACCACCTGAGTCTTGCTCTTAAATTTGAAGGACAAATGAACTCACAGTTTCAAAGGGAAGCTAGGCCCACTGCACTGAGCCCTGCCACGTTTTGCATCAAAGACAGGTAAACTCTGAATTTTGCATGGTTTTTCTAAAATGGCTCAGATTTACTTAAAAGGTCTGTTAACCTCAGCGGCTGGACCGGTGTGAGTTGTGAATATGCCTGGGTTTCACCCTGAGCACTTATTGATGCTCTAGCCCAGACACGCCTCCCCAGATATTCTGTATTCATCACTTCTTTCCAGAACAACTCTCCCCACCCCTCTTGTATGTGTCACAATTCACAGATCTTACAGATGGCACCATGTATATTTATTTAATTGCTCCAGTTTTCAGACTGCAATCTGGGGTCAGTCTGTTTAATCTATCCCTCTCTGGGGAGTCAAACCCGCCCTTGTGTTGCAAGCGTAGGCCCTGACTCATTCCTTTGCATTGTTCAGTTGCCAGCAGAAATGCACTAGGCTGTGCACGTGTGGCAGTTCCATGGTGCACTTGTTACCTAGGAAACCACTAGCTCTACATGTGTGTTGCTTAACACCCTGTTTGCTTTCATTTGGATAAATCTTTAATTCCTGTCCTGCCCTGTCTCCTCTGGATCTATTCAGAAGCATATCCTCAATACGTTAATCCCCCTCTACCCCAATCCTCCCTGCCTGCCATGCTGTCTCTGGTTCTTACAAAGTCCTCGCTCGCTCGGAGCAAGTTTCCAAAACGATGGCTAATCTGAACAGCTCGTGCTTTTAAAAAATAATTATATATAGTGCCGCTTCCACCCAGATGCAATTAGCAGCTAAAACGTGACGCTTAGACCTTTCATCATCAAAGCACTCAACAGACGGTAACTAATTAACTCTTCCCCCTCCCACATCATAGTGTGTTATCCCTATTTTACAGATAGGGAAACTGAGTCACAGAGCAGTCTCAGAATGGTTGGGCTTTTGTGGGTATGCACAACCGTAGATAGAGGGTGCAAGGAATGCCCGTGGTTCGACAATCAGTGTCCAGTGTCCATTCCCTGCAATCATAGGACCATATGGGATAGAGAAGAAGGCTGACCTGGAGGTTAAGGTACTAGTCTAGGACTCCAATCAGTTCTTGCCACTGACTTTCCTGAGTGACCATGGCAGAGTCATGCCATTAGTCTAGGGATGTCCATAAATACCCACAAAGGATCATCGCAGAAGATGGGGTTGGATAAACCCAGTGGGAATAGATGGTGCACCCTGTAAAAGGACAGTGCCACTTCCACTCTAGCACAGGCTACCCTCAAGGAATTCTGTCTGGAATGTCTCCAGGGATTCCCTCGGCACCCCTCCCCACCAGCGCAGACACACTATATCTTCCACACCAAGACCACACACAGCAAACCAGTGGCAGAGCAGGGAATAGAGCCTGAGAATCTTGGCCAAGCAGGCAGCTTGCAGGTCTGAGGCCGTTAGCCCTTTGGGCTCATTACTGCTGAAAAGGAAAGGGAGAGAAGGGTATGAAAAGCTGAGGTACTTATAAAAAAATTAAAGAATTTGGGATAGTCGCTAGGAAACGGCTTTCCCCTTCCTCTCGTTCTCCCTTCATCGTCTGCAAAAACAATGTATGTTCCTCTTGAGAAGCGAGAGGATTGAGGAGTTTTCTGATTTAAACCAAGTCCCCTCCCCTCCATTAATCTCTTGGACTGATTCATGCCCAGAAAGCTGAGCAGCTCCAGCCTCACTGTGGGCTGATTCCCTCTCTGGAGTCTTGACAGGAGCTAATGCTGTTAGCCCATGTCAAAAGAGGGTTTTAAAAAAAATAAATTCACCAGCATCAGGGCTCCCGTGTCCTTTTCAGGCTGGCACACAAACAGTCTAAAATGCCAGAGCCCCCTTTGCCGGTCCTCAGCATGTGACAACGTCACTTCTAAAGCGAAACGAGGTCGGGTTTAAAAATCTGGCCTGGTGCAATCTCAGGAGCAAGCATGCAATGGTTCCAATGGCTGCCTGTGAGGCAGGACTCCTGGTTTCTAGTCTCAGCTCTGAGGCCGGGGGGGTCCAGTGACCAGAGCCAGGAAGTCAGGATTCCTGCATTCTGTTACCAGCTATGAAAGACACTGTAAGCTAACGATCCACTGCTTTGTGGAGAGGCAAGCTGGTTTCCCTCTCTGTTGCATGGGAGATGATAATACCCACTGAGAAGATTTCTGCATGTCTGTGACAGGCTTTGCTATCTTTGGCTGGAAGGTGTGGGATTATCTCTATTAGGATGCCTTTTGGGAATGCCTTTGCCTCCTAGCCAAGAGAATCTTTTGCTCAGGCTTCGAACAAACCTCTGGCATTTTCAGGCTTCCCTGAGGAACTCCACACCCCCAGTCCTCAGCAGGTGCTGGGGTGTCCTGGGCCTCTGGAATGGAAGAGCTGGAATACCATCCCAGAGGCTGTTCTTGGGGTGTTTCTGGCCCAACCAAAAGCAGGAAGTCACCATAACGCGTGAGAGCAATGACCCCAAATCACAGCTCAGGGGGGCTGACTGAACTCGAGAGGAGCATCCATGGTTCTGCTCCAAGCTGAGCCAAGCCGTTTGCAGTTCACCTTTTGCTGCTAATTGCTTTGATGTGGCTTCTGCCTGGTGCACATGACATGCACGTGGAGGGCCCGACTGTCAGTTCCTTTGGCAGTGTAAAGGGGTCTTAGAAGGTAGAAACGTCCCCCTGACAATCCTCCTGCTCAGGGCAGGCCCAGCAGCTACAAAGCTGATGTAAGAGTCCTGCTCCCAGCCCCGACAGTAGGGAGTACCACCTGAGTCCAGGCTGGAGCATGCATGACAAGCAGAGCGTAAGATAGAGCAGCCCCAGGACAGGAGGAGAACAAACGTGACTTAAAGCGCCCCCCACACTGCTGCTTCCATCCCTGCCCCAAGCAGAGAGAGTAACAGGTCCTGACTCTGTGTTGATCTAGGGCTTGGTACCGCACTGCCCCCTGACGTCAGTGTGAATTAACTGTATCCTGCTGGGGAGCAGGGGAAGGATCACGCCCATGTTCCACCCTCAGGGCATATCCAGGTTCAGAGTAATCAGTCCTGCTACGTCAGAATGAAAAAAAAAATATCCAAACCCACAGTGGGGATGGAGCATGCCTTGCACTGATACAACCTCTCTTCCCTCATGCAGAATGGCCTAGTCTGACCAGCCCAAGGCTCTGTGCAATGCTGCCTTGATAGGCCACAATCTGTACCGAATTCTGAGCCTGCTGTTAACTTCGCTCACACTCTATTCTCGTGTTTGCTGTTATTTTTTAACACTTTTTTTTTTTTTTTTTTTTTGCATAAAAGCACTATCCTCTCCCCAGAGCCTGCCTGTAGCGAAGGCATGGTCTGTACAACTGCAATTATTTCGAAGAACAGATGGAGTGAGGAGCGGAAAGTCTGTTAATAGTAATAGAAATGCTACATGTTAACCTGGACAGCACACGCTGACAGTCCCATGACTACACGTTCTGTTCCCACCAGCTGGGCGCCGAAATCGAAGCAAGAGATTCACAAACACAGCATTCAGCCACGTACCCACCTAAAGTTAGAACCCAAATTCCTTCACACTTGCAGCCTGGGATTTTTTTCCCCCCTCCCATAATCTCCAGTTTCAGTGTTGCCATCCAATATTTTCATTGGATGCTATTTCAAACAATGTTTCGGGTTGGGTCTACTAGTGCAGTGCAGCATTAAGTTTGGGGAGGGAGGGGCTAGCAATTAGAATACAGTACTGGGAACCAGGAATTGCTAGATTTTAATCCCACATCTGAACCTTGGTCAGAATTGCAGGTGTACCTGGCTTCTTAGGGTCAGGCTCTTAAAATCTTTGTGGCTTTTGCCTACCCACAAGCTTGCACCATTTGAAAATAAACCAGATTAGTAAAATCAGCGCAAACCCGTATGGACACCCATATTTCAGTCCGAGTGCCTAATTTCGGTTTAGTTTAAACCTGGTCCTAATAGATTTATCAAGATCAACTGAAATAAGTGTCCGCACAATTTTTTGCACTGTTTTAGCTAAATCTCTTTAAGTTTACATCTTAAGTTAAACCAGCACAGCTCTGCTGGTAGAAAAGCCCATTGACGCACGTTCACTATCTGTAAAAGTGGGCAGATTGTGATTTATCTCCAGTGGGATTGCTGAGGTTAAAGTGCTGTAATATTACTATTTGTATTGCAGTAACACCTGGGAGCTCCAGCCATGGGATAGGGCCCCCCTGTGCAAGGTCTGGTACAACACAGAACTGCACCAAAGAGCTTGCTATTAACCTCCACCTGGGATTTTTTCATAGGTGACAAGGGCATATAGCTACACAGCTCTCTTTCATTTCAGTGGGAGTCATGTGGCTAAATTTCGTAGCCAATGTAGGAAATTTTGACCCCAAAGTGTGCTATGGAATCGCTGCCACCAGCCCGCTGCATTGCTGGCGGGCTGCTGGGTCCATCTCCAGATCTTATTAACCTGTAGGTCCCTTAATGATCTATGTGTTTGCAGGATCATCCGGAACCCAATATCCTGCCAAGTCCACTGAGATCTGTAGGCTCTCCTAGCTCAGCATCCAGAGGTCATCAAACCCAGTCCAGGGTGGCAAGGACCAAACTATTGTTACTATCTATCAGCAGCCTGGAATGAGGTGCCTGTGGGTTCGGTCAGGTGTCCACATTGCAAGAACCACCACTGCTAGTGTCCTCCTTTAGTAATAGGGCAGGTCAGGCACAGAAACTCCCCCCGCCAAGGCGGTGTCTGCAGAACTCAGGAAGCGCAGTGACTGGAGAATGCTTGCCCTGCTGCTAGCCACGCTACACCTGTTCTCTGGATATAGAGAGGCTTTCCTCTTCCAGGGCTGTCAATCCAGCACCTATCACAAGCCCCAAGCCTATGTAAATGGATCAAAATAACTGAGAGGGTCTGGGTCATTTTATGGCCATCAATAGCATTTGTAGCAACACCAGCTAACACGCTGAGATGGTTTATTAAAATGGCAGGTTTACTTTTTCCACTTACAGTGCATTATGGAGCTATGTTGCCTTCTTGAAGTATCACTTATGACCAGACGCAAGGTACTGGACTTAAGAGAGCTCATCGGCCTGCTCTGCCCTGGAAGCTCCTGTTTTCGGCTGAATTAATTTAGTCAGTGTTTTGTTTAGTTGGTGGGGAGACTTTTTCCCCTTGCTACCAGACTGTTCACACAACTGACCCAGCAGGGTAGTGCACAGGGGCTGTGAGATTCTGTCTCTGAGATTAGACTATATCCTGTCCCTCATTTCCAGTGGAATGCAAGCCTCTGTGTGGAAAACCCCTTGTGTCACGGCACGTCTCTCTGTGCTGCTCTGCAGTAGGATGTGGTTAGTGAACGGTTGGGGAAAATTCTCTCCGGTGCCTTGTATTTGGACTTGTTACAAAAGCCCATTCTTCCTCTGTGAGCTCTTGGAGGAAGTTTAGGCCACGAGGAATAAAATGTCAGGAGAAGGAATCCAGGCTTAGCATGAAGCACTCAGTAATAGGATACGTTGCATTTTTACAGCTCATTTCATCTGAGGATCATACACAAATATAACTGTTACAGTGGGGGTGGGTGTGAGAGAGAGAGAGAATTCAGGGTTGATGAAAGTCCTGGACTGATGCCCTTTGAAGTTGACATTCCTCAGGACAGACACAACATGGCAAGAGGCAGGCTCTGTCCTAACCTGTGATTAATTCCCACAGTGGTATATCTACTCAGCAAAAGCTCTGCACAGGCTAGCCTACACAACCTAGCTTGAATCCAACGAGTGCAGGTAGCAACAGCAGTGAAAAGAGCTCTGTGCCGGGGTCAGAGTGGGCTAGCAAGCTGAGTACATACCGGAGGTCCATGATGGGATTGTACCTCGGGTATGTACTTTTGTGGGTATTTATGGACATCCCTAGACTAATGGCGTACTACCCACTACGCACTGAAGCTTCACTAAGTGAGAGACAGAGCTAGGAAGAGAATCCCAAAGTCCTACTTCTCCCATCTTCTTTGCCCTATGCCCTCTCTCCCCTGAGAGCATTTACCTACTACTGAATTGTGAAAGCACTGTAAACCTGCGTGTTTCAAAGGTTGGGGGTGGGTTTTTTTTATATTCCAGAATAAGAAGTATGTGCTGATCATGGTGGATCCAGACGCCCCGAACAGAGCTAATCCAAAGTACCGTTTTTGGAGACACTGGATTGTCATTGACATCAAAGTGAGTACTGGCCGTGTTTTCTTCTCCTCTCTCCTGCATAGGATCACACCAGTGGTGTGTAAATGTCTCTCAACGCATTCATTTAACTTTCCCCCCAGCCAGACCTTAGCCTGTGCTCAAATAAGGGATAGTCGTTCTTTTAAGTGAGCAGGGTGGCGATGGGCTAATTTGTGGGGTAGCCTCAAAAAGAGACATTACAGGATTGCTTCTCCTGCATCTTACTGTCCCTCCTCTGGTTCATTCCTGTGTACCGCTTCAGGTTTGGGCCTTGAATAGCCACCTTGCAGGGTAGGGGAACAACAGGTGCCATGTTTCCTTACCATTCACCAAGGGCTTGTTACAAATGATTGTAAGTGGTTTTCACGGATACAAAGAGAAGGAAACCTGGAAACAAGCCTTGCCCAACTCTCCATGTATTATAAAGCTGAGCTTTGCACAGTGAAATGAGGGCTTAGTAATTCATTAACTCACTAATGCCCCTTCTTCAGCTCCCACTTGTCCTCTTCCTCCTTTTGTAGAGTAGATGGAGATACATCCTTAGCAGTTGGGGGAAGTGAAATCCAGGTATTCTACATTGAGCACCTTCTGTTTCAGTCACCTCCTGATACTTTAAGCCCCGAGTCTCAGGAAGATAAACATTTTGTCTTCACGTGACTTGGAGCGATAGTATGCAGCAGGTGGAACACAGTGAGAATGGAGCAGATGGGATGGGTGGTGTAGACAGTACAATTCCAGAGGCCAAACTTAGCTCAGATGGGAGCAGCTGCAACTCCACTGACCTGGATACTGGTTCACCTGCTTCCTTCAATGCTGACTCTGGCTCCATACAGCTGAGCTTGCAGCAAACCCATCTTCCTGCCTGGCATGAGCAGATTTTGGAGGCTTTGGGGTTTCTCAGCATCAGGAGTCCAAATTAAAAGCAGAGTTTATTGAGGAAGGGAGGTCACGTTAATGCTGGGGTTTGTGTTGTGTTGACTCTTGGATCTGTCCCGTTAACGTCAATAATCCTACCCAGCATGAGATTGATGCTTAGTACAGGGTGTGACAGAAAGACTGCACTTCCCTCTGTACCCTATTACTGTGAGATTCGTAATTCACTAGGAAATCCCTGTCCTTTTATTCATTTGTACTGCCCAGGCTGAGTGTATTTTGAGCAGTTACCTGAGGGAATCAGAACAGCTGGTCTGCTTCAAGGTGGTTAGTTACTCCCATAAGGAAATGTTCTCGTGTGTGTGTGTGTGTGTGTGTATGTGTATATATATATATATATATATATAATCAGTCATTCAGCATGGAACAAATGAGCATAAAAACCCATTGGGGTGTGCAATGGGATGAGACCGGTAACTCAGTTTAGAAGCCGGTAGGAGGGGCATAGCTTAGCTGTTATATCAGCTCTTAACAGCAGCGAACCTAAGCATAGCAGCTATACTTCCTTGGAACCCCAGGTTCAAATCCCAGCAGAGGCTTCTCAGTGTTTCCTCCTCCTAGGCTGGATGCGGTACACTGAGAATTGTACAGCGCAAAGGCTCTGCACCCTCTTTGGATGAGCCCTTACAAACAGGTCCCATCTGTTCTGTGAGGCCATCAGAGACCACGGGGGAGAAGAGCTGCCTGAATAATATTCGCAAGTAGTTTATCTGTTGATTCCCTCACACACACATGCCAGTGGCTGAATCGATTATTTACAAATTATTTTTTTCCCCACAATTTGACCAGCTCTGCCGATGGTTGCCCAATATATTTCAAGTCTATTCTTGGTGTTTTTTTCCCAACAGTCTGCATGCAGTCTAGTCACAATTCCCCCGCCCCGTTCTTTGATTGCCTCTGTCTGGGGCTTTTCATAAGTGCCAGGATTTGACCCAGTATTCTTGGCCAAAAATTGCTTTCCCTTTCCTTCGCAAATTGTGTGTAAAATGTTGTATGTACTCTCCAGAGGTTGCTGCATTTCTGTGGTTCTGTATGTGAAACTCTCTAGGATGAAAGGTTGCTATATAAATATAAAGTGGTAGGACTGTTAAGGTAGGTAGGTGGTTGTTTATCCAATATGTTAGAGTAGAGCTGGTCCAAAAATGTCAATTATTTTTTGTAAAGAATATTGGGGAAATAATTGTTTTCAAAATTTCCCATGACAACTTTTTTGATTGGAGGGAAACCTAAACTGACAACCTAATATTTTTACAGAAAATAAAAACATTTTTTTATTTAAAAAAAAATTCAACCAAAACTAAAATTTTCCACATTTTTTTTTGTCAAAAATATATTTGCAATGGAAACATTTCAACTAGTTCTACCCTAGATTCTGGGATTTTCTCCAGTTGAGATAACTCGGGTAAGGTTTATTTTCAACCCTTTTACACTTTCATTAATCAGAGAACAGGGATTGTAGTTTCTCTGGCCCTTTCCTTTAGCGTGATGCAAGTATTGGATGGGAAGGTAAGTGTCATCTTTGTTTTAACACCAGCCTCTGCATTCTGTAGTGCAGGTTGTCTGGAGAAGACCTCCCTCTCTAGTGCTGTGGGTAGTCCCCTTGTCAGAAACTTTTGAGGAAAATAGAACAGTCTTAAAACAAAAACCCCCACACACATTTATTGAGTCACTTGCAGTTCAGCGGTATGACTGTCGATAATGGATTGCCATGAGTCAGTGTCCTGGAGCCGACCCAGGGATAAGCAGCAAGAATATGCAATTCAAGGATCAAATTTCTCACAAGGAAATGATCAATGAGAATTTACATTGGTGGCAAGGGGAGAGAACAAATAGGAGGAATAATTTTGTTTTGACTGAACAGTCTTGTAGGTACAAAGACTTGGGAGGTGAGGCCTGGATTCTGTTCCCACTCAGTGTGCAAGCTTGAGCAAATCACTTAACCTCCTTGTATGGTAATGGCGGTAATGATGCTTGCCTATCTCACAAGGGTGTTAGGGAGATTAATTTGTGTATGTGTTGTGAGATTCTGGCATGGAAGACACAAGAGGAGGAGGAAGCATTATTATTATTTTTGTGCTAACTTCCTTACATTGTTTCCAACCTTTCTCTCATTGCATTATCAGTTTCTTTAGAGAAACAACATTTAGAAAAGCAGCTTGTTTCTCTCTCTGTTGCCTGCTTTCATTTTATTTTATTTTATTTTATTTTTTAAAGATTAGGTGTTGCAGCTCTGATTCAATCTAACTAATAATCTTAGTACTAAAGTCTAATTAAGATATCAATTAATTTGCAGCATGCATTTAACAAGAAATATCTAGTCATTCTCCTCTATTATTCTCTGAAATTACTGCTAAGGGCGTTTTGTACAGATACCTTAATTAGACTTTTTATTGTTAATAGGAATATTAAGCAAATTAAAATTGGATATTAATACTTTCCATGCATTTCCTAATTGGCTAAAAAAAATAAAGCATTCAGAATAATTGCAGAGATTCATGTACAATTAAAAAAAAAATCCTTCACAGGGGCCCTTCTGCATTTCTAACAGGGTCCTGAAAGTCTCTCATTAATTTTTATATTTACTAAATGCAAAAAAGCCTGAGCTCATTTTTTCCATTCTGTACACAGATCCTTCCGGTGCATTAGCTTTTTCTAATTATTGTCGTCTTTGCAAAAATAAAAGAGCTTCTAAAGGAAAGCAGGGAGGGATTCGGATTAAAGCTCCGTTCTCGGCAAAGCAGGTCCATCCAAATGGCAAGGCAAGGTTTTCTCCTGACACTTTTAGGCAATTCTGTTTCCATTCCCAACCAGAAAGCATAAGGGGGGGGGGGGGCAGGGAGAGGGTGATAATCTGCTTACCTGACTAGCTCAGAACTTCCTACAAGCCTGAGAGAGAGTTCATTCTATTGAGGGGTAAGCTTCTGGGGAAGGAGGGGGTGTTCTTAGTTATGTCCGTCTCCCATCCCTAATTCACATAACTGGACTAGATAAAGCCCAGGAAAATAGATTGAAGAGAAGAATCCTGCACTGACCTCCAGGGCACAGACTAAGTGGGACCAAGTAGCGCTTTTCCATCTCTGACTACGCTGAGTCTGTGTCTAGAAACAGGGCTGGATCCAGTTGAAAGCTATTTATTAATGTTTGTTTATATTGCAGTAGCAGCAAGGGACAACAGAGATTGGGGCCTTATCATGCTAGATGTTGTACAGACACATAGGTACTGCATCTCATTTACACCAAGGCCATTTAGACTCGCTTCAATGCCCCTTTTATACTGTCAGTGTGGTGTATTTAGGTACTACAGGTGCCTGAGGCTACGTCTTCACTACCCGCCGAGAAATTGATCTCTCGGGGATCGAATTATCGCGTCTCGCCAGGACGTGACAATCGATCCCCGAATCGACGCTTCTACTCCATCGGCGCAGGTAGGTGTAAGCGCCGTTGATGGGGGAGCCGCGGAGGTCGATTTGCCGCCGTCCTCACAGCGGGGTAAGTCGGCTCCGATACGTCGAATTCAGCTACGCTATTCGCGTATCTTAAAGCGACACACCCTCTCCACCCCCCGTAGTGAAGACATAGCCTTAGGTATTTAGCCACATAAGATGCAGCTAAGCAACTAGTCGGATATTTCTGGCTCCCATTGATTTTGCAAATCTCATTGGGTGCCTAGCTGCATTGTTAGGCACTTATTAAATACCTTTAGAAATCAGATCCCTGGTAAATTAAAGTCTCTGCTTCAGATAGCTTCTATTTATGGTCTTGTCTACACACCAACTAGCACTGACATGATTTAGGGATTGTCTACACATGGAGCTATTCCAGAATAGCTATTGCACTTTAAATTCTCACCCTGCTGTAATCAGGAACAATCTTCATTTGTAGAGAAACCCTTAGTGGTTTGAATTCAAACCTTTTGTTATTTTGGCACAAGTCTGAGTGTGGACACTCTCTTATTTCAGAGAAAAGGGGCTTATTTCAATTTAATTTAAATCATCAACTTGCATGTAGACAATTGGTCCTGCTTTGAGCAGGGGGTTGGACTAGATGACCTCCTGAGGTCCCTTCCAACCCTGCTATTCTATGATTCTATGATTCTAATGCCCATGACCTTAGCTTCCAGGACAGGAAGCATGGGATAGTAGTTAAAGCACATGAATGTGATTCTGAAGATCTAGGCTTAAATCCCAGCTCTGCCACCAACTCACTCAGTGGCCTTGGGCAGATCATCTTGCCTCACTGTGCCTCAGTTTCTCCATCTGCAAAATGAAGGTTATACTGATCCACCAGGAAAGCTTAATCCACTAATACATCCACTGAAGCACTTTGAGTTATTCACATGGATGCCATTAGACAAGTGCTAAGTACCATTGTATGTTCTGCAATACCTTGGCATTCCACCAAGTCTTGGTGTTCATGCTGAATTTCCTTTTGGAGGTGTGGGTTTCAGTCCAAAGCATTACCACTATCCGACAGTTACTTTTAGTGGCTTAATCTATAGAATACCTTCTGCCATACAGCTCTACATTCCCTTATCAGTGATGGCTACGCTGTTTCTCTGATTGTCAAACACAAGAGATGCTTTCACTCCCATTCAAAATAATTTAAATAAAAATGTTGCTACAAAGTGGAATAATATCTTTTGATGAATGTTTTTAAAGCCCTTTAGGTTTTCATGGTAATTTGCAGTGTAAAATTATTTAGAGATAAGAGCCAAATTAGCTCTTATAGGCGGAGGTCGATATGTCCCGTTATCCATGCAAGCAGTGTTTAAATATAATCAGCCTTTACTCTAATGCAGCATAATTGTTCATTTGAAATAGCTTTTTTTTACTCCATTCAATGAGTCATTAAAATATTCAAAGGATAATGCAGTGAATTGGAAATGAATTTATCACATTATCCTGTATATACTGTAGAGCATCAGGTAACTAGGCAGGGACTGAACCAGTTTACAGAGAAATCCAGTAAACAAGGCTTTTCATTTTGTATTCAGTGGGGAGAGAGAAAGAAGGGAGAAAATACTGTCCTTCAAACGCTATGTTTTACTTCTTTATTTTCCCCCCCCCGTTGTGGGGGAAAGATGGAGGGGGAGAAAGAGCAAAAAAGAGAGAGAGAACGCAGCAAATTTGTACTCCACCAAAGCCTTGCTGTTTTAACTTTATTTTTATCAAAATATGTTTGTAACAGAAAGTTGTTATGGAAACCAACTCTGCCAGCCAGGAGAATTCCTGAGTGCAGAGAAAGAGAGAGAGAGACCCACCCTGGGTCTGATCTGTTGCTTGGCAGAGCTAGCCTGAGGTTTTGCACAAGTGAAGATGTTTGGAGTCTTTGCAAGATTGAGGAAAGTGAGCAGTGGAGAGGTTAAGAGCCTCACTCAGGGTCAGATAGAGTGAGTCAGTGGCAGAGTTTGGAATTGAACCCAAGATTCCTGACTCCCAGCGACCACCACCCTGCCCCTGGCTCTAACCACTAGATTGCTCTCCACTCTGAGAACTGGGAAGAGAACCTAGAAGCCCTCATCCTCAGCCCCATAATCTAACCACTAGATAATACTCTCATCCCATATGTCTACCTTCCACTCAAGAACCAGCAGTAACCCCCAAGTTTACATTTCCTCAAGCTGATGGTTTCAAGACACCTTTATGAATTTGGCCTCTGAATATTGTTTTCCTGAAAAGAAACTCTCCTGATGTAGGTGAGAATGAGGGGGACTGTCCTGTGACAAGGGCTTGCTGCCTCCCCTTGGAGCTCTCCAGGTGTTCTCATTAGGGGCACTCTGATGCCTGAAGGTGAAGCAGCAGGGCCGGTAAAGGAAACAATCTGTTCAGCGAGGAACGCGGTACGCCGACAGCTGTTCCTTCTGCGCAGTACGGTAGCTGTGTGAAAAGAGGGCCCCAGTAGGGCGTTAGGCTAGCAAGCTGCTTGTGTGATATGAAGAGAGAAGGGCTGCTTTGTCAGCAGTGATCTCTTAATCCCGAGTGTGTGGGTCTGAGAGCTGAGGGCAGCTTCCAAGGAGGCGCTATCTCTGAAGGGAGCAGCCCCCCTCGTTAGGGGAGCTGGACCCCATGCCAGGGCCATTCACCTCTGAGGGATTTCTTAAGCACTTTGCTTTGATACCAGATTAATTTTTCAGTGTATTTCCTTGTATTGGTTAATAAACAGATTCTGGGTTGCAAGTGTCACCATAGAAACAGGTGCTAGCTGAAGCAAACGAGAGCTTTATTAACCTGAAAAGTTATGGAATTTTCAAACGTAAGGCAGGGGCTGGAGCGGAGGCTAAAGGTTTGCCAGGAATGGGGGAGAGGAGGAACATGCACTAGCATTGCTGGGCGCGCGAGTGTGTGTGTGTGTGTATAAAAATATACACATACACACACACACAATAGCTCAAGCAGTTGGATACAAGAATGCCTGGGTGGAATTCTGTGGCCTGTGGATCAGGCTGAATGGCCGCAGTGGTCCCGTCTGGCCTTAACATCTATGGATCTCCCTTCTGTCTAGTGCTCTGTGCTCAGGCAGAGGGATACCAGCTGCAGAGCCTATCGCTTCCACTAACCTGGCAGAGAGAGGGCAGACAAGGCTTCCCCAGAATGGAGGCTAATACCTTACAGATTATAAAGGGTCTGCAGCATGGACAGCCTCTTAATCTGTGTTTATATAGCACCTAGAAGAGTGGGGCCCCAATCTTCACTGAAGCCTGGGTTCCAAAGGTGCTACACACTTTAGACACTCCTTGCTCTGGAGAACAAGAGCAAGGGGACAGGTGAGCAAAGCCCACAAGTAAGTGGGGAACATGCAGACCTGGGAGATGGCTCGGAAATAGGAGGGAGCATGGGCCATAATGGCAGAGAGAAAGGAGGGTCGGGGCAAAACTGGGAGACAAGATCAAATCAGTATCTTAGATGCCTATATACAAATGCGAGAAGTATGGGTAATAAGCAGGAAGAACTGGAAGTGCTAATAAATAAATACAACTATGACATTGTTGGCATCACCGAAACTTGGTGGAATAATACACATGATTGGAATGTTGGTGTGGATGGATACAGCTTGCTCAGGAAGGATAGACAGGGGGAAAAGGGAGGAGGTGTTGCCTTATATATTAAAAATGTACACACTTGGACTGAGGTGGAGATGGACATAGGAGACGGAGGTGTTGAGAGTCTCTGGGTTAGGCTAAAAGGGGTAAAAAACAAGGGTGATGTCATGCTAGGAGTCTACTATAGGCCACCTAACCAGGTGGAAGAGGTGGATGAGGCTTTTTTTAAACAACTAACAAAATCATCCAAAGCTCAAGATTTGGTGGCGATGGGGGACTTCAACTATCCAGATATATGTTGGGAAAATAACACAGTGGGGCACAGACCATCCAGTAAGTTCTTGGACTGCATTGCAGACAACTTTTTATTTCAGAAGGTTGAAAAAGCTACTGGGGGGAAGTTGTTCTAGACTTGATTTTAACAAACAGGGAGGAACTCATTGAGAATTTAAAAGTAGAAGGCAGCTTGGGTGAAAGTGATCATGAATTCATAGAGTTCGCAATTCTAAGGAAGGGTAAAAGGGAGTACAGCAAAATAGAGACAATGGATTTCAGGAAGGCGATTTTGGTAAGCTCAGAGAGCTGATAGGTAAGGTCCCATGGGAAAAACAACTGAGGAGAGTTGGCAGTTTTTCAAAGGGACACTATTAGGGGCCCAAAAGCAAGCTATTCCGCTGAGTAGGAAAGATAGGAAATGTGGCAAAAGACCTCCTTGGCTTAACCACGAGATCTTGCATGATCTAAAAAATAAAAATGAGTCATATAAAAAATGGAAACTAGGACAGATTACAAAGGATGAATATAGGCAAACAACACAGGAATGCAGGGGCAAGATTAGAAAGGCAAAGGCACAAAATGAGCTCAAACTGGCTATGGGAATAAAGGGAAACAAGAAGACTTTTTATCAATACATTATAAACAAGAGGAAGACCAGGGACAGGGTAGGCCCACTGCTCAGTGAGGAGGGAGATACAGTAACAGGAAACTTGGAAATGGCGGAGGTGCTTAATGACTTCTTTGTTTCGGTCTTCACCGAGAAGTCTGAAGGAATGACTAACATAGTGAATGCTAATGGGAAGGGGGTAGGTTTAGCGGATAAAATAAAAAAAGAACAAGTTAAAAATCACTTAGAAAAGTTAGATGCCTGCAAGTCACCAGGGCCTGATGAAATGCATCCTAGAATACTCAAGGAGCTAATAGAGGAGGTATCTGAGTCTCTAGTTATTATCTTTGGAAAATCATGGGAGATAGGAGAGATTCCAGAAGACTGGAAAAGGGCAAATATAGTGCCCATCTATAAAAAGGGAAATAAAAACGACCCAGGAAACTACAGACCAGTTAGTTTAACTTCTGTGCCAGGGAAGATAATGGAGCAAGTAATTAAGGAAATCATCTGCAAACACTTGGAAGGTGGTAAGGTGATAGTGAATAGCCAGCATGATTTGTAAAGAACAAATCGTGTCAAACCAATCTGATAGCTTTCTTTGATAGGATAACGAGTCTTGTGGATAAGGGAGAAGCGGTGGATGTGGTATACCGAGACTTTAGTAAGGCATTTGATATGGTCTCGCATGATATTCTTATCGATAAACTAGGCAAATACAACTTAGATGGGGCTACTATAAGGTGGGTGCATAACTGGCTGGATAACCGTACTCTGAGAGTAGTTATTAATGGTTCCCAATCCTGCTGGAAAAGTATAACGAGGGGTTCCGCAGAGGTCTGTTTTGGGACCGGCTCTGTTCAATATCTTCATCAACGACTTAGATATTGGCATAGAAAGTACGCTTATTAAGTTTGCAGATGATACCAAACTGGGAGGGATTGCAACTGCTTTGGAGGACAGGGTCATAATTCAAAATGATCTGGAGAAATGGTCTGAGGTAAACAGGATGAAGTTTAACAAAGACAAATGCAAAGTGCTCCATTTAGGAAGGAACAATCAGTTTCACACATACAGAATGGGAAGAGACTGTCTAGGAAGGAGTACGGCAGAAAGGGATCTAGGGGTTATAGTGGGCCACAAGCTAAATATGAGTCAACAGTTCGATGCTGTTGCAAAAAATTCTGGGATGCATTAACAGGTGTGTTGCGAGCAAGACACGAGAAGTCATTCTTCTGCTCTACTCTGCGCTGGTTAGGCCTCAACTGGAGTATTGTGTCCAGTTCTGGGCACCGCATTTCAAGAAAGATGTGGAGAAATTGGAGAGGGTCCAGAGAAGAGCAACAAGAATGATTAAAGGTCTAGAGAACATGACCTATGAAGGAAGGCTGAAAGAATTGGGTTTGTTTAGTTTGGAAAAGAGAAGACTGATCGGGAATATGATAGCAGTTTTCAGGTATCTAAAAGGGTGTCATAAGGAGGAGGGAGAAAACTTGTTCACCTTAGCCTCTAAGGATAGAACAAGAAACAATGGGCTTAAACTGCAGCAAGGGAGGTTTAGGTTGGACATTAGGAAAAAGTTCCTAACTGTCAGGGTGGTTAAACACTGGAATAAATTGCCTAGGGAGGTTGTGGAATCTCCATCTCTGGAGATATTTAAGAGTAGGTTAGATAAATGTCTATCCGGGATGGTCTAGACAGTATTTGGTCCTGCCATGAGGGCAGAGGACTGGACTTGATGACCTCTCGAGGTCCCTTCCAGTCCTAGAATCTATGAATCGATGAAACTTGCAATCTAGGTGCACATAGCATATAGTGATGCATGGGGCTACTGTGGAGAGCATTTAGACATTGCCCTTCATCTGAAGAGCTTCGAATTTCAGTGTCATTACAGTGGGGTTAGATTCACCTCTAGACCTGGCCACTGCTTATAAAAGAGACATGTGAAGTTGGTGGTTGGATTCTCGACAGGCACACCTGGGAGCTGTTGTATTCTGAGCTACCAATCGTCTAGCTTGATACGTTTGATGGGCCAGATCCTCAGGTGTAATTCTTTATAGTTGCATTGACTTCAATGGAGCTGTGCTGATTTACACCAGCGGGGGATCTGACCCTATATCTCTAGACTAATCTGTGACATTTCTAGGAAGTCAGTGATCTTGGTGTCTGAGGGCTGATGGTGAGTAATGCTTTAACATTGTAAGAGCTACATAGGGTAGCTCTGTGAGTGGTATTTGTGTTGCTCTGAGTCCAGTGGGGATGTATAAAAACAAGTGCTTTCTCCAACCTAGGAAAGGATAAAAGAACAGAGTACATTAGACAAGCAATGAGTAATGAGACAGAATCTTGAACCTCTAGGTCACTTGTTCAGATCCAGCTCAGGCCAACAGTTAGTGAAAGCCGCTTCTGCTTCAGTGCCTTTTGGTAGCCCTTATGTGAAACGGGCTGGGGTTAGAGCTGATCAGGAATTTTTTGACAATACTGATTTGTCGAAATGAAACTGCTCCCCGGAACGCACTGGGTTCGAGGGAACTTTAACCGAGAGGCTTCTGGGGTACAGGCTGGAATACAGTGGGTGCTAATAACTTGGGGGCTCAGACACTCACCTGGGATGGGGAGAGCTTGGCTCAAGGCCCCAATCTGGAACAACAACTCGAACCCAGCAGAGTGCTGTCACCCCCAGATGACTGGCTAGTTTGGGGGTGGGGGGTCTCAATTCTCCAGTTGAAGCTGTTGCACTTTGTATAATTAATTAATTAATTAATTATTAGAGCAGGGGCTTGAACCTGACTTTCTCACACCCTAGGTGATCGCCCTACCCCCTGGGCTATAGAGTCAGTCTCCCTCTGCCTCACTGAATATTTATTTATTGGTACATATTAAAAGGTACAGCTCCAACAGGAGACCTTGAGGGAGACCCACACAAAAATGGCCAATAGCCAGGGGATTAGGGCAGTGGTTCTCAACCAGGGGTACACGTACCCCAGGGGTTACATCAACTCACCTAGATATTTGCCTAGTTTTACAACCGGCTACCTAAAAAGCACTGGTGAAGTCAGTACAAACTAAAATTTCATACAGACAATGGCTTGTTTATACTGCTCTGTATACTATACACTGGAATGTAAGTATAATATTTATATTCCAATTGATTTATTTTATGATTGTATGGTAAAAATGAGAAAGTCAGCAATTTTTCGGTAATAATATGCTGTGACATTTTAGTATTTTTATGTCTGATTTTGTAAGCAAGTAGTTTTTAAGTGAGGTGAAACTTGGGGGTATGCGCAACAAATCAGACATCTGAAAGGAGTGCAGTAGTTTGGAAAGGTTGAGAGCCACTTGTGACAGGTTCCCCCCAGGGTGCCACCTGGAACCGGGGTACCACTGAGCTCTCTGATCCACCAGCCTGAGTTCCCTCTCACACTGTGCTGCTGTGACAAGCTACAAACCCTTCCAGCCTGCACGTTCACCAGTGTTCACACAGGTAGGGACACACCCAGCTGCAGTTACACGCAGGCTCTCTAGCCACCAGTCTCCCAGCCTAGGACCCCATAGCAGTACTGTCCTGCCCTGGTCAAAATCAGGCCAGTATATGGGTTTAACACCCAGTCCGCCTCTCCCTCAATGCGAAGAGGACTATGCACACTTGTGGTAACCAAGCTGAGATTTTTCTCCAGACACCTTCGTCAAACGCACACTGGTTTGGATTAAAACAAAATACCATAAGTTTATTAACTACAAAAGATACATTTTAAGTGATTATAGGTGATAGCAAACAGATCAAAGAAGATTACCTAGTAAATAAACAAAAATGCAAATTGAGCTTAACATACTAGATAAATTAGCAAATTCTCACTCTGAGTGATAAACAGGCTGGCAGATTCTTAAGGCACAAGCTTCCTTTGTTTTGCAGCTTGGGTTTCCCAGGTTTTCATACACAGGCTAGAAATCCCTTTAGCCTGGGATCACCACTTCCCCCAGTTCAGTCTTTGTTCCTCAGATGTTTCCAGGTGTGGTGTTGTAGGGAAAATGAGGTACCATCATGATGTCATTTCCCCCTTTTATATCTTCTTCCCACTTGCTGGAAAGCTCTTTTGCTGTGACGTAGGTCAAGCAGTTCCCATTGTGTAGTGCTATCTCTGAGAGGTTTCTATTGTACACAGTTCCTGGGGTAATCCTTGTGCTTGTGTGCATTTCCTCATAACCATTAACATTGTTTGGCCTTTTTACTGTTGTACCTGAAAGGCTGCTTGTGGGTCTTTTCAACCTCACAACATGTTTCAGTAACACACACATAGCCACACTTCATAACTTCACATACGACGAAAGCACATACAATCCAATATGATATTAATGTCTAGCAGATCAAGACTTTTAGAATGATACCTCATAAGCAGGGCCACTACAAGGAAGTTTCACCTAGGGCGCGAAACTTCCACCTTGCGCCCCCCCCCCCCCCCCCCGCCGGCGGCCCCCCCCCCCCCCCCCCGTCCTGAGGCGCCCCGCCCCCACGGCGGCACCTCCCCCGCGGCAGCTCCCCCCCACGGGGAGTCATGTGGCAGCTCCCAACCCCAGCTCACCTCTGCTCCGCCTCCT
>NC_048299.1:150898859-150945572 GCF_013100865.1 Trachemys scripta elegans
TGCTTGGGGAGGGGGCGTAGGAATGCTGTAAAAAAAAAAATTGGGGGCACCGCTTTTTGGCGCCCCCAAATCTTGGTGCCCTAGGCAACCGCCTAGTTTGCCTAAATGGTAGCACTGGCCCTGCTCACAAGGCAGCCTTTGTGCAAAACATATCCTAATTATATGACAATGGTGAATAAGGGGATGCCAGGGTGTCACACCACTGGATTAGGGTACTCAGCTGGGATGTAGGAGACCCAGGTTCAAGTCCATGCTCCAAATCAGGTAGCTAGGGACTCGAATCTGAGTTTCCTACATCCCAGATGAGTGTTCTAGTCACCTGGCTATTCTGCGGTATGGACACGCACTCACTCTGGTTTTTCATTGAAAAACTTCAAAAGGTCTCCATTTCATCCTCATACGGAACAGAGAGAATTTCTGAACTCTCGAAAATATTTGAGGGACAGGAAAACCATTTCCTGCCCAGTCCTTGTTTGGGACTCAGTCCGGTGTCTATTGGATAGCCCCCAGATCACAAAAACAACCCACCGTCCCAGCTGGCTCCCTTGCTGGCAGAGAAGCCAGGGACTGAAGGGATCACAGAGACTGTATTCCCCTCACAGCCTGACAGGGTGTCCTTCCAAGTCAGGATTCTTAGGCATATTGGCATTACACAGGAGGGCTGCTAGCCACATGGTACCTGTGGGTTACTACACAGGGGCCACAAGTTTCCTGGGCTGTTGATCCAGCATCTTTCATGAGAATTAAATCCATGTAGACATGCACATGCCCCCACCTGCACGCACACACATCCCCCTGCCCGCTTCTGAATAGCAACTCTTATTTCAGAATCCTAGCATCTCGTTTATCCTTTGTGGTCAAAACCAGGCACTCTTTTCCCACCCCAACCCCCTTTGGCCTCTCTCTTTTTCACATAATGATGCTGTTGTTGGATCCAGAGTAATGATTATTCGAGCAATCCGTTTCAGTTCAGAGTTTATCACAAGAGGTGCGCCAAGTGCCTTATCACCTCCCAGATCAGCTTTGTTTAGTCAGTTGCTGTTTTTGTGAGCCCTGTTTGATCCCAGCTCCCTGCTGACACAGCGGGCTACACTGCCTCTTTGTAGTAACACTACAGCTGTAATAGTTAGTGACTCTGTATTGTTCTTTCTTGCTGGGGCCCTTTGTAGTCTACTTTTTGGTTATTAAACTGAGTGTTTGAAAGGAAAAGAACAGAGGGAAATGTGTTTTAATTGATGACTTGGTTTCTTGGGAGATTTATATAATACTCAATTCCCTAGAGTAGTTTGTCACCATTTTTGGTAGAAATCTAGGAAACCTTTTTATTAATAAAAATTAAAACCCAAGAAGTAGTTAGGAAACCATTGTTAGGATGCATTGCTCTTTATCATTTGTATTACACCACCGGTGTACCAGGCCCTTTGCAGATATATAGCAAGATTGGATCCCTGTCTCAAAGAGCTTCCACTGTAAAATAACAATAACGGGTCTAATTTGTCCACGGTCACCTAAATAGCACATGCAAGTCAGTGCTTGGACAAGCAAAATGGGTAACTGTGCACATGAGTGTCTGTTTGCTTGGCAATGCAACAGTCAGGTGGACAGGTCAGCTAGCCACTTCCTGAACCTGAGCTTTCCATGTTTAATTTAGGGATTTAAATGTACCTGTAACACAGCTACAAGCAAATGTGCAGCTAATCTCTTTCCATCACAAATCCACATGTCCTGTGTGTGGACAGGCCAAGGAGGCCAGGGATGGCTCTTGAAGTATTGGTTCAGATCAGAGTGCTATTCTATCCAAATGCCCTGAGTTCAAGAGTGCTCCAGTCTTGTCTCATCTCTAAAAAAGGAAGAACCTAGCAGGTGCTCGGTCCATAGGAACACCCAGGAAGAGAGTCTAACAGGGTCTTGTGTATCGCACGTCCTATAAGGTCTCTTGTCTTTCTTTCCACCTTGTGTACCCTTCATTCTGCCACCTCAACTCAATCTGATTCTCTTACTCATAAACCTGCACCTTTTGCCTGCCTCGCCCTGCTCCTGGAATGGCCTCGCCATGCTTGTGTGCTTAGCAATCTCAAACATTTCCCCATTGGTTTCTCCCAAATTCTGCCAATTTGCTCACCAGGTTATCCCTTTCTACTAGACCATAAGCTCTTTGAGGCAGGGAACTTGTTTGTCTGTAAAGTGCCATGCACGTAACAGAAAGCAGCAGCAGCATTCACGTTATTTAATGGCATCCTGATAAAGGAAAACATTTTCCATGATCCAGAGGGATCATGAGAGATCGTTGATCCCAGATAAGTAAACGATTTGCCGGATAAGTAAATTTCTATGCACCAAACCCTAGCATCTGTGCCGTGAAATTTCAGAATCCTCTAAACTCTGTCTGCAGAAGGCTTAGACCAAGCCCCAAAGGCATCCATTTCAGCAACAAGTTCCTGTGTTTAACAGGTTTCCAATGAACGGTATTAGAAGTTGAGTGTCAACTGTTATTATTCATGCTCTGCAAACAGATGGGGTTTAATTGCTATTACTGTCAGCTTAGCAGCAAATATCATATAAAAAGAGCTTTTTGGTAATTGTTGTAAAATAAAAGTTCAGAAACTATGTATAGAAATTATAGATCAAATGTATTTTAAAGATCAAACTGTTTATATTACCTTTAAATATAGTCTTTAGTCGTCAGCATTAGGATCAGTGAGTGACTGAGGGATACAATGCCACACTAGGGCCTGAGATGCCAGAACAATATGACAGCAGTAACTTATTACGGATGGAAAAACAACACCAAAATGTGATTGGCCAAAACTGTAGAAGAATAGAGCTGCTAATCTTTGTAATTTCAAGGGCACCATTAGGGCAAAATGCTGCTTTCACGTAGCTTCAGAGAAAAAACAAGGTACATTGCATGGCTTTTTGAAGGGAAGGAGAGAGCTGGGAGAAGAGAGATGTTCGCATCACAAGTGCTGGGAGGGTTACAGCTTCTCATTAGTGCTGGGAAAAGGTTGGACAATGAAGAGGGAGGGTGGGGAAGGGGTGCACACGTCTGTGTGTGGAATAGTGTGTATAGTAAACACTGGTTGTGGTGGTTTTATCTTCTTTACAGCCCCTCTATCATGTTTTAATCCACCGTTGGCAATGGCCCTTCGCCACCCAGGCACACTTGGTGCCACAGCCCAGCTCCGTCATGACAAGGGTGCCCTTCCTGTGTTTGGTGCAGAAAGTGGTGGGGAGCCAGGTGCTCCCTGTATTCACAAACCAGTCCACCTGCCTGCCTGTCCCCTGGCTTATGTGAGAGTACCCAAGGTTGTCATGATACGCATCCTGGCTTTAGTGCCTGACACAACCCCTGGTGTGTCCAGCTACCACATGCATCCTTCACCCAGTCCCCGTGAAGAGCCATTATTCAGAGTGCTTGCCCTGCTGTAGCCCATATTCTGGTGCTATGACGACTCAGCCCTGGCACACTTTGCACATGGGCTTGGGTGCCTGAGACATTCCAACTCCCGGGGCGCTGGAGATTCAGCTGACGCTGTGGCTTGCAAAATAACCAGAGCATAAATCAGTTAAAACAACACAATATTTACTGAAAAGCCCGGGCACGACATGCGTTTGAGTAAAAGGGCAGCACCTCTTACTGAGCTTATTCTTTCCCGACTCGTAATTAATGCTCCCAGATTACTAAACGCTCCCACAGCTACTAAACAATTCTTCCAGGAAACACAAAGCCACTTAAAATGAAACGGGGGAATATCATGTGCAGTCAGAACACTCGAGGCCTCCTGGGTGTCTAGCCCACTATCCCTCCCTTGGTGCCTCAGGGAAGCAAAGGGGGGCACCTCCTAGATTGTGAGTCTGGGTGCAGGAAGTGAGAAGAGGAGATGGGGACCATGGGTCTGCTACAATCTTCAGAGCCTTGGGACCACCCTCCTCTGTCCAATCAGCAGAGCTGAGCCGGCATGAGGGGGGAAGCGAGCTGCACCCTCTAAAGGACTGCAATAAACTACTACACACCATGGGCATGGGAGAAGTAGGGGGAAGATTGTGACTGAGTTCCAGTCTCCTAGGACTGCTCCTATGATGGTGCAACTACTCTCCTCCCCGCCCCAGAGCTAGGTCCCAATCTAGCCCCAGACTTGCAGGTCAGAGAGGTTGGATAAGCGTTCACATTTCCAGGGCCTTCTCCAAACCAAACCTTTTGCATTCCACCCTTCGCCAGTGCTGGCCAAGATTTTCAAAAGTGACCAGTGAATTTTTGGAAAGGGGCCTGACTTACAGAAGGTGGGTGCTCAGCACTGGGCACAAATCAGGCCCCATTAAGGTGTCTCTAGCTGGCCAGCCAAAAACCTTATGAAAATCTTGGCCTCTATCCCCAGGTGACGGTGACTAAGGGCCAAACGCCCCAGTTGCTCCTTAATGAGCATAAATGACTCTCTGGATTCTTCCTGATGCATTCCTGCCCCTAGGAACAAAATGAACTAACAAAGAACAGACTTATGGCAGTGCACGTAATTAGCCAGACCCGGTTCTTGCTAAGTGAGAGATCATGCATCTCTGAAAATCAGGCACCCCTCCCACCAGCACGTGCATGACAGAAAAAAGGAAGTAAATACACACCACTAAAAAGGCAACATTTGCCGCCTCTTACCGCCCTGTAACCACATCTATTCTAAGGACAGGGGGAAACGGTAGCATCTCGAGACCACAGCACAGTGACTGTCAGCCACCACAGAACGGTCCGCACATTTCTACCGTGGTAGCCAGGATACATAGCCTGTCTGCATAGCGCTGCATCTGTCCATCCTGCTCTCACCCCTGGGGTGGAATGGTCTTCATGTGCCTCGCACGGCACTGAGTGTATTGTTGGAACTTAATCTTGGAGGTATCTTTGTTAACTGAGCACTGGCTGTTGTATACATGGCTACGTTCACAGTGGCTGCTGCAAGGAGATGCAATTTGCATCTCCTTGCCCCTGTGTGTGTGTGCGCGCATTGTTTTAACTTTCCCTCCACCAGCTGGCTTTCCAGTGCTCAAGTGCCTTCTTATCATTTGTACCAGCAAAACCTAGCCCCTCTGGTCGGGGCATGTGTGTGTAAGAGAGAGAAAGAGATGTTTGTAAAGCTCTTGGGGCTACATTCGAGCTGACAGACAGAGCCACAGCCGCGCATGATATGATTATTATCATTATACTGCCAAGCATCCATGACAAGAGATGATTCTGAGGGCTACAAAGTGGTTCTCGTAACCAGGGATTGCAGGTGGCTAGTTACTAGCAGCCTCTTCCGCGTGATTGTCACCTGTCAGAGGCTGCCCTATGCGGCATGCAGAGCAGCCCGTGTCCTGAAGCTGCCACTCTGATACCGCTGGGACAGTGGGTTTGATCAAACTGTGTTTCTACTTATTGTGCATTTAGTTCTACTTACCAACTTTTGTGGGTGTAAATTTAGCGCCAGGAAAGGTGCTTAACTGCAAGCCCTGGAGAAGGAAGCCCTCTCTTTATTCACAGAACAGGTAAAGCATAAGCAGCTGCAGAGAAAACTTCCCACACCCCCAGCCAAGGTGCCAGGCCTCAGAGTGGAGCTGCAGGGCTCACCTCTAGACTTGAGGAATTCAATCTGACGCTTCCAACTGGGGCTATCTGAACTGGTGGTTTTCATGGTGCTGATGCACGGAGTCTCACCAGACTCCTTTCTAGAGCTGGGTGAATGCTGCACAAAAGGTTACTTTGGTTATCATTAATCACATTTATTAAAATGGTGCCTAAGAACCAACTGAGAATGGGCTCCTATTGTATTAGGCATTCCACAAACACAGCGTAGGAGACAGTCCCTGCCTATAAGAGCTTACAATCTAAATAGAGGTCTAAATGCAAGAATATTTGGTTCCAACTTTTTAAAAAGGAGTTTGCCTGGACTTGTGTTCATACCCGTTTCCTATTCATAACTGTTCCAGCAGCTGGGCTAACTGGTACAATTACCCATGAGACGCAAATTGTAAATTTGAATATTTGTCCAAAAGGAAGTTCTCAAATCGCATAACTGGCCAGTAAAGGCAGTGCACATTGTGAGTGTGACATTCAACAGGCTGCAACTCAATATTTGTGCTGTTGGCAATTAAGTTGCACAAATCATCCAATCAAGGAAGAGAAACAATATCCTGTGATTCCTGAAACTAACAAATGCATCTGGAATGTTAAATATTCATAAGGATCATGAATGATCTGCAGGTCCAAGACCCGCCTGCTTGGGGGTATTTGTGAATAACTTAGAATTACTAATACATCTGAGAATCTTGCTCTTTTTTTCATGGACAGAATAGAGGACAAATTCATAAGAGTGAAACTCACCCCTGTTTAGAAGGCCAGCATGAGACTTATACACCACTTAATCTCACAGGCCACATAAGTAAAGTTGCAGATAGGCACCTACTGGAATTTTCTAAAGCATCTGTGCTTCTAAGAATAACTAAAGGATTTGGAAAAAAGATTTATAGCAATGGATTCAAAGAGCTCAATCTATTTAGCTTAATAAAGAGAAGTTTAAGGGGTGACTTGATCATAGTTTAGTACCTACATGAGAACTAAATATTTGATAATGGGATCTTTTGTCTAGCAGACAAAAGTTTAATAAGATCCAATGGCTGGAAGTTAAAGCTAGGCAAATTCAGACTGGAAAACAGATATAAAAGTTTAACAGTGAGAGTAATTAACTATTGGGATAACTTACAAAAGGGTGGTGGAATTCTTCATCAGTGGCAATTTAAAAATCAAGATTCAATGTTTTTCTAAAAGCTCTGCTGTAGTTCAAACAGGAATTATTTGGGGAAGGTTCTGTGGCTTGTGTTCTACAGAAGGACAGACTGGATGATCACAGTGGTCCCTTCTCACCTTAGAATCTATGCACTGCAATGGGAATTAGGCCCCTTTTGAAAATCCACTAAGACATCTGTCTGCATCTTTAGATATCTAAATACCTGTAAAAATCGGGCCAGGCTAACCCTATTTTGAGGGTTAAAATGGTGCATAAGCCCTCTTTGCAAGGGTGACTTTCACCCAAGCACCAAGCAATCATCCAGTCAAGGAGAACGACCGAACGTCTCTTCCAACCTGGGTTGGATTTGAACCCCTTTGAGTTTCCACTCATTGATGTCCTGAAAAAATCCTGGCCATATGCAGCCATTCCCTTGTTAACATGTCTGTGTCATTGCTGTGACAGGAGGTTAGGCAAGCGCCAGAGATGGGAGCCCTGTAGGTTGCTCTGAGAATTGATAGTGAATCAGTCCTCACTGCCTTCATTTTCACAGCAGGTATCATCTTTATGCAGATTAGGAAAAACCCTTAAATTCAGATGCTTCTATTCCATTTAACATGCATAGGCTAATAATTTGTCACAATTCAATAAAGCGGAGGTTACAAACACTTTCACTGCTGTTTATTTAAATGATGGTTTGTTAATTAGCTCCTCTTAACGAGGAGAGAATAAATCAGATAAAATGTACCCAAATGACACTGCAATATTTTGCAGATTTCACTTTATTTTCCAGTTCAGATGCTCCTCACCGCCATGCTGGCATGTGCTTGTGAGCACATCCCATCTCACAAGCCAAGCAAGGTTTTGCCAGGTCAGGACTTGGATAGAAGATTTCCCAGGAAGCCTCATATGCTGCAGAAAGAGACACTGGCAATTCAGGGCGTAATACTCTTCCTTCTCAATCAGCACGGAACCAGTGCCCCAGCATGGTGTGAAGGGCCACCATGCTGCTGAAAGTACATTCTTCCAGATGAGCCGTCGCACAAGGGCTCTCCCCACTTGTGGTCCTTCAAGATCCCGTTCTGCTTTATGCGGTTGGAGAGGGGTGGGTGTCTGCATCAGATTCCAGCAGCCAAGTACTGGCTGCATCCCTAAAGTCTCTGTTGTAGCTTCAGTTGAATTCTGTTTTAAGCTGCTGTATAGTACATCGAGTATTACACAGCTGCTGTTTTTCACCCCAGAGATGGCCGCATTTCTGTGATGGGCTTATAGCAGTTTGTTAAGTCCTTTGGGCTGAAAGGTGCTATACAAATGTATGGTCTCTCTCTTAGCATCTCCAGTGGAGTTTGAGTCCCAACCAGGAAAATCTCGGGGAATGAAATCTGTACCCTCTTGCCAAGGCAGGGAGGGGAGAGAACTGCCACAACTCCAATTTGCTCTGAGCTAATTGTTGTTTTAACCTTAACTACTATCTTTCCTGCTCCCTGAAAGAGCCCCTCACCCCAGCTTCTGACCAGCCACAGGGCTTGCTTCTGAGCAATCATCTCTTGAGTGAGTTGAGTATATTTTTGCTACCACTTCACAACTCCCCAGCCTGTCATGAGAGCAAGGCACAGCCCTAGGCTACTGCAAGCATGGGACAAGAAAACAGTAAGTTTACCAAGCCAGAGGAGCTCTCAGCACACCAGCCAAGGAGCAGGGGGAGCTGTGGTGGAGAGTGGCTTACCCAAACCAGGCAGAGCGGGAGAAAGCTCTCCCTTTGTTTTGAGCAGAGATGCATCCCTGTATGCCCCTTTCTCTTCTCACCTCTGCTGCTTCATGAACCCAGACTCTCTTCGCCCTGCTGCCATCTTACCAACATGTGAGGGAATCCAAGGGCTGCTCTTCACTGCAACAGTTTGCTCCAATTACTCCTTCTGAGCTGGCCTAACTCCAGCGAGAGGAGCCACACCGCAAACACTCACGCAGCATAGAGCAAGTGGGTCAGCAGCTGCTGAATTGTGCTGACTCAAGCCGCAGCACATAGCTCCTTCCTCCTACTGCACTACTGCCTTGAGCATCAGCAGTTCAAGCCATACTTGCTAACAGGCCAATGAACTCAAGGTTAAGGTGGCACTTAACTTGAGCTAGTGACAGATGCGTGTAGATGGGATTCAGGTTAGGGCAGCACTCGAGTTATAGCTCCTGCTAACATGGCAGGGAAGATCAGCCCATAATTGCTGTAACACACAAGACAAGGATCTGGAAGATGCGAGTTAAACAACTCTATCTTCTTACCCTCTCCTGGGAGTTGCTTTTGTTGCGTCTCTTCCAGGGCCGCAGTGCAAGTTCCACATTGGTAAGCACGTCTGACACGTAGGGCTGTAGTTTATCAGTTTCTGTACATTACAACAACTCAGCCTCCCATCTGAATTTAGCCCTACAGTTATTTTGTCTAAGATGGAACCAAAAATGTAGGTCACGAATGAAGCTGTGTGCATGTTGTACCAAACCGTAAGCTCAGGGCAGGTTTGCTAATCACAGAACTATTCAGAGTGCCTGTGAACTGGTCTCCGATTTCATCAGGAATCCAGGCCCAGCCCAGCTGCCTGAGCTGGAATTACGGCGTTCGCTTGAATTCCAGCACGCCAGGGGTAAGAAAGTTGCAAAAGGATTTTCAGGACCCTGTGAAATGAAGTGGCTGAGATCTAATTTAAGACTGTGATCCAGAGGCAGATGCAGCCTCCCACGCTCACCCTGCACCAGCAGCAGCTCCTTTCCCACAGGACTGGGCCCAGTCCCTGCTCCAGATGTTGTGACCCGGCACACAGGGTTGCAGCGCCAGTCAAGTTTACCCCAGCTGCCCCTCCCTCATTTCTGCAGGTGCAATTGAATCCGTGAACCCCCACTAACGGCACCTCTACTAGGAGCTCTTCAGGTCAGGGACTGTCTCTCGCTGTGTGTGTACAGCGCCTGGCACAATGGGGACCCCAGCTTCATTGGGACCTGCAGGCACCACTATAATACAAATAATAATAATGCAACCCATGCTGATGTTGTTTGGCTTTATAATCAGCTCTGTGAGCTATTAAAAAGTCCATTTAATAGAAATGTAAACCCCCAATACTGCACCCCCCTAGTTTATATGGCAAGGCAAAAAATTAAGTTACATTTCAATGAAGGTTGAGGGTACATATCAGTAACTTAAAGATAAAGAAATCATTGCAGAGATGATGTGGTTATACCCAAACCAACCAGGAAATGAAGGTTACACTTAAAAGAAATCCATGTTAAGGTATGGAAATGAACATGTAAGGCACCCAAACCACCTGCTCTGCCATGCCAGAAAAGATCATGATAGTTATTCTAGTGGTTGTAGGCCCAGGTTAGACTAAACTGATTTTAAAGACACATCAGGGATTTTTTCAATTCCCCCTCCCCTGGTGTTGCCATCGTCACAACACCCCACCCACCCACCCACATGTGGAGGTGAAGGTCGTTACCCCCCTTTCGAAAGGTGCGGTAACTGAAGCACATTATGTGACTTGGCCAAGAGAGTTAACACTGGAACCGGCTTTAGAGCACAGCACATCTTTTTCCCTGCTCCGGCTGAGAATGCTAGACAAATTCTTCTCTATCAATCTGTGATGAGGATTTGTCAGGCTCTCGGGTCTGAAAGACGGAGAGCCAAAGCCTCACTGGTGTAAATGGCACAGCTCCACTGACTTGAAAGGACTTTACACCCACTCAGGGCCTAGCCCTGGACATTTAACCTATGACAATAGCTATGTGCCAGTAAGTTGCACCTATAAAAAAACAGACATAAAAACCTCTCCCGCCTGGAAGCAGCCGGCCAGGAGCTGCCTGTTGCTGAAGCTGTAGGGGAAGAGACGTGAAGTGTGTGTGTGTCCGTGCAGTGTAGTCTGTGTGTGAGATTTGTGGGAGGGCAGGGATGTGACCCATGTTGTAGTTCATGCTCAGAGAAGCGTGAGCTGTTCGTCGCGTCTAGGTGACAGTTCAGATTGCATTTCCTGTTAAAAAAGAAAAAATCAAAGGAACCCAGTAAACTCCAACCCCACTGAGTGAGGCCTTTGTGTGGGAATCTGTTCCTGAGCCACCACTTGACCCTCCACTCTGGAATCCAAGACCCACGCGTGGTCCAAGTGTCAGAGCCAAGGGCCTCCAGCTTAAATCTAGGGGTGGCAGGGAGGCGGTGGAGGCGGGCACCGCAGCCACTTGATTCCTAGGTTTACCTTGCGGAAGAGACTCTAATCAATGATTAATCGGGCATGTGTGGCTGTGTGGGAGAGATTTGTGTTGGAGGAGGGAACTCCTACAGCACCCCGGTCATGAATCATTTGAAAGGCAAATTCGCTCCCGTTACCAAGGGAACGGAAGAAAGGAAGGGACTTCCCTCGCCGGAATGACTCGCGCGCTGATGCTGCCGAAATCGCTCCACAGTAAAAAAAAAAAAAAAAGAGTTGAAGCTGTGACTAAGCAGCAGAAGTTATGTAAACGCTGGCTGGGAAGTGCAGGGGAGGGGACCGCACATCCTGCTGACTGCCCACAGGGCGGGGGGTGGCTCCTGCCCACAGAGGCTGTGGGGGCGAGGTGTCTGCCCCCAGGGCACAGCTGGGGAGGTTCTGCACACAGCGGACTGGCACCCGTTGGAGGGCACCAGAGGCTTCACCCCATGGGAGGGAAGTTGTGGGGGTTCTGCCAACTGGAGAGCAGCTGGGGGGGCTCTGCCTGTGGAAAGGGAGGCCCCTGCCCTGCGGAGGAATGTAGGCCCCATAGGGATGCAGCCAAGTGTACGTGTGCGGAGGAGGGCAGCCTGATGGCTCATGCCCACAGGTGAGCAGCTGGAGATGCCTGGGCAGCTCTGCTTGTCAGAGGGCTGAGGGTGTGTCAGCAGCCCTGGTCATCCTCTCCCCTGTTGACACTGGCCCCAAGTCACTCATGCCTGAGTGCCTAAAATCTCAGCCAGCCCTGTTCGGCTCCAAAGCTCTGCCCAAGGGAGAGGCACCAGTCTAGAAGTGGCACCGTACAAGCCTTTGCACATAGGCCAATCTCCTTCGAGCTCAGGATGGCCTCTCGTTGTCCTGCGCAAACACAAGACACACTGTTGCCCAGGGCCAGGCTGGGGACTTCCCTCCTTGAAAGCTCATTCCCTTGCACCCTATGCTCTGGTGCACGTGTTATTTGTCTGAGTGACTGACCCACAAGCACTGTCTGTGTGAGCCTGGGCCTCTACTGTCTGTCCCTGGAGAGCCAGACTGCTGGCTCTGCTGGCTTTCTCTCTCCAGCACACGCTGGCATTGGGGCTTCCATGGGGGTGGGTGGATATTATTTTCATTGACAACTGTGTCCCATGGGAATTCAGCAGCTGGAGTGTTTGCCTCCCATACTGAGGTCTTTGCAGCTTCGCCTAAACCCTGACAACCCCAAGGCGCTCTCCAGTGTCTGCTGAATCCTGGTGCGCTGACAAGGGAGATGCCTTCCCCACTGGCAATTCTAAGCATCAGGTTTTTAACCCTTAGTATCCCTGGCACCCCAGGCACAAACCCGAGCAGCGTCAGCTCAGCCCTTCATCCATCCAGAACAGATGATACTTTGAGATTGTGCGGATTGTGGCCTGGGTCCCTCAGATGCGACCTTACAAAGCCTTGCTGCACAGGGAAAGCGAGAGGAGGGCATTTAGAGATGGGCCCTGATGCAAATACTCCTGAGCTGTGCAACTTGGACCCATCTCTGATCAAAGTGGTCTGCTCTTATGTGCTATTCTGTAGCCACCCACGACACCCACCGCTACCCATGGAGTGGCCTGTTTCATTCTGATGGCATTGAAAAGGAGCGTCTCCTCTAGGTACAGGAAGCGTGCGCTTGCTAGGGAGGAGGAGGAGCAGATTCGGAGGGCACAAGAGGATGAAACAATCCATAACAGGAAAATTTAGAGCCAGTCTCATGTAAATCTTCCTGATGGCAGATTCCATGAGAGAGAGGAGTAGTCTGCCTGAGGAAAGTGGTGGAAGCTCCAGCACTTGAGCCTATTAAAACTGGATGGGGCAGAACACTAAAGAAAACACCATAGGGAGCAGCAGTGAGTGGTGTAGGCAGGACAGGGCCTGATTTCTAGAGGGCTCTTGAACAGAGGGGAAGTCAGTCTCTGCTTCTAACGCAGGTAGCCAGGGCCCCACGTAGTAAGCTAGAAAGAGAAGCAATAACTAGAGTTTGGCAGATTCCTTTCCCATGTCCCTGTAGGTGATGGTGTCTTGCTCCCTATGAGTTCAGCTCTGTTGGAGGCTGGGAGCTGATGCACTGGAGATTTTTGCAGTGATGTAGATACACCCATGTAGCTAGAGTCATCAGCCCAGCTTTGAGACTGAAGCAAGTTATAGGGCTACAAGTCACTTTTTACCCTGGTGCAGCGTATCTCCACTAAGGCTCCAGGGTAACTGCACAGGTGGAAAAACCTTCAGTCTCAGCAAGGCCTTAGTGCCAGAAAAAAATGGCCTAACTTTATTTTATTATATGAATGTTCAGTCCGCGCCCTCATCTACACTTAACAGCGCTAGTCCATGTAGAAGCACCTGTCCCCTGCTCCCGTTCCATCCATGTTTGGAATGTTAATGGCCAGCCGGGAAGGATCAGCAGTGACTATGTTAGATAAACACCAGAGGGACTTTCACAGGGCAAAAGCTTCCAGCCCTCTCTGATGTAAACACAAACTCTCGCCCTATGCATGCGCTCATCATTGTTCTTACCATGACAGCTAATTAGTAATTTGACTAATTGCTGAGGTTGTGTTTAAAGTTTAACTGGGGTTTTCTCTTTCTAGGTCTCTCTGTTTCTCATATGTGATCTTTGCAGGCATTTAATGATGAATTTGTGTGACACCACAATCATCCCCATGGCAACACACTCTGTGCTTGGCATTGGATACCCGTTCCATTTGAGGGACAATTTAAGGTGTGTTTAATGATTTAAAGATGAGTTTGAGGCACACGATTCAGATCCAGTTCAAATTTTGAACCCCCTGCCCTGAATGGTGAGGGTGCTCAGATCTGTGGGGTAGAGCGTTGGTTCAGGCCCATGTTAGGTGTGTTTGGGCCTTTACTGTAGAATACAGCAGTATATCTCTGCGAGGAAAAGCAAAGGGGCAACTAAGAAGCACTGGCCAAGTGAAGCTCTGTTGGATAAATGCTCTTTTAATGAAGTGTTTTCCCACTGCATGAAGATCCCTCTTTAAAATAGAATCAAGGTACAACTTCTACCCCTTCCCCATGCACAATCCAAGGGCAATGCAATGGGAAGTTTGTGTTCATGGCCTAGCACAGCGTAGGTGACCCAATCTATGCAGAGTGTACAAGCCAGGTGGTAGGATTAACAACAACTAGGGTTACCAGAAAACAGTGAAAAAACAGGACGGGGGTGTGGGGTAATAGGCGCCTATATAAGAAAAAGTCCCCCAAAACGGGACTGTCCCTTTAAAAATGGGACATCTGGTCACCCTACCTCTGTGCCACCAGGAACTGGGCCTGAAGCTCAGGCTGCCGCGCTTGGCCATTGTCTTTGTGTTTCAGGGGTCCAGGTAGCCAGGTGCAGCAGTGCAGTCATGGGCGAGGGCCGTCCTTTACGGCTGCAGGCCTGAGCTCAGATCCTGCCTGCAACTCACAAGGCAAAACGGGTTTTGTGATTTTATGCCAGGAGCCCTTCTGATCTCACTGGGCTGATGGAAACCCTATAGCTCAGCAAGGATGCTAGGGGATCTTCAAATCTGTGCGGGCTTTTAGAAACCATATAGAATGGCTAGGCTGCCAGGGCCTCTCTGATCCCACAGGGCTGCTAGAAACTCTATAGTAGAACGGGGGCTGCTAAGGGCCTTCTCTAATCCTATGAGGCTTGCTGGAAACCTTATAGCACAGTACAATTGCCAGTGCCCCTTAATTACATGGGTTCCCCAAATCTTCCAGCCCTAAAGCATAATGCAGCTGCATGGGCCGCCTAATCTTATAAGGGAACCAGGAGTTAGGCTGGGAGTCAGGCAACCTGGATTCAGTTCCATGCTCCACCATGTGTGACCATGGGCAAGTCATTTAGGGCCAGATTTATGAGGTATTTAGGCACCTAGTGGGATTTTCAAAAGCCCCTAAGTAGGTTGGGCACCTGTGTCCAATTGATTTCATGGGAGGTAGCTGTCCAGTTTTCTGCATCTTCAGGTCCCTAATGCCATTTAAAATCTGGCCGCAGTCTCTCTGATTTAGATGGTCAAAAGTATTTAGATGCCTAACTGCCATTGAAATCAATGACAGTGACAGGCCTAAATACCTTTGTGGATTAGGGTCCCTGGGCCCCATCGTACAATGGGGATAAAAGCACTGCTCTGCCTCACAGGGGTGTTGTGAGAATAAATCCATTAAAGACTGTGTGGTGCTCAAACACGACAGCAATGAGAGCCAGATGACAGCCATAGAGAGAGGGTCAGAAGCTCTGTAATGCCAGGGGTTGGGTTGCTTGAGCCCCTCTAACTTTGTCCTGGAACCTCCAGAGCAGAGCAGGGAGCTGCATATTTCCAGATAAGGGAATGTAGAAGCAGCTGCGTGGCACAGGAAAGCCCTCCCCACGCTCCCCCTTATGCCACAGACAATGGGTGGTGGAACGATTAGTCACCACGAAAAAGCCGAGGCTTCCCTCCTCCACAGCAAAACCTGCCTGCCCCCCCCCCCCCCCCCCCCCCCCCACACACACACATACACAGGCAAACCGGCTGAATACTTAATTGGAGTTCCTCACACCTACAGGGGTATAGCCTTAAACAGAATGACAGAGTGATCAAAGCACTGGAGTCAGAACCTGGGAGCTGAGGGTTGCTATGGAGTTTCTGGCTTCTGATTTAAATAAAACCCCAAAAAAACCCTCCAAAACCTACAGATGGTTACAGCAAAAAAATTAAATGGAAAAGCACAGGACTGTCTTTGGAGCTTGTGGAGAAGTATCAGACTCCTGTGTTTGTGTAGGACCTACATGTGATTGATACGAATTTCTGAGCTCTTCGGGTTGCTCAGTCTCTTTGTAGTACCGTAGTGCCTAGGAGCCCGAATCATAGAATAGAATAATAGAATATCAGGTTTGGAAGGGACCTCAGGAGGTCATCTAGTCCAACCCCCTGCTCAAAGCAGGACCAATTCCCAACTAAATCATCCCAGCCAGGGCTTTGTCAAGCCGGGCCTTAAAAAGCATTAAGGAAGGAGATTCCACCACCTCCCTAGGTAACCCATTCCAGTGCTTCACCACCCTCCTAATGAAAAAGTTTTTCTTAATACCCAACCTAAATATCCCCCACTGCAACTTGAGACCATTACTCCTTGTTCTGTCATCTGCTACCACTGAGAACAGTCTAGATCCATCCTCTTTGGAACCCCCTTTCAGGTAGTTGAAAGTAACTATCAAATCCCCCCTCACTCTTCTCTTCTGCAGACTAAACAATTCCAGTTCCCTCAGCCTCTCATCATAAGTCATAAGTCTTGAGGACCCCACTGTGCTAGGTGTTGTACAAACCTAGAACAAAAAGATAAGTTCCCACTCTATGGAGTTTACAATCTAAGCCTGAAGTGTGCAATGGTTAGAGCAAGGGTGTGGCAATCAGAAACACTGGGCTTTGTTCCCAACTCTGCCACTGTGTGACCTTGCACAAGTCGCATCCTTACTCCATGCCACAAAATGGACATAACGTGGGGACATTGAGAGTTTGTAATGAATGTTTGTAAGAACTTGGAGAACCATGGGTGCAAAATACTGTTTTGTTCCAAGTGTTAATAATAAAACTTGGCTCTTCTCTATCACTTCTCTCCGGTGATCTTTTCAAACAGCCATGAATTCAGCCTCACAAGACCCTCTGTAAGAGAGGTTTGTATCAACAGCTTTGTTTTATTGATAGGGAAACTGAGACACAGAGCGGGGAAGTGACTTGTCCAAGGTCACACAGGAAAGAAGTGAACAGCATCCATTCTCAGGACTTCCAGTCCTGTGCTTTAGCCACCAGACCACACTTGCAAGGAATGCAGGCACCTGTCCCCTTTCGATTCCTGGACTTCCCTCGGCTGAACTGAGCTTAGATGGATCATTACCTGGCAGGAGGTCAATACCTCAGGTCTCTTCCTGTTAAAAGGGGTTTGTGACCAGAGTATGGCTGCTATATATTATAACAGCAGAAGCATCTTGTATTTTTATGGCACTGCTCAACCCGAAGTGCTTTACAAACCGATTTCATTTCATCTACTGGTGGAATGCAAACCCATATAGCAGCACACAGAAACGATGCATACCCATTTAAGATAGGAAGTGAAGAAGAACCCAGTAAACCCCCCAACCCCATTAAAACTTCAGGGAGAATTTAGGGAAAACAGAGTAAAACTATCTAGTAAATGGGCAAGACCTTGGTTTTACACTTCATTCAAGAGACTGCACCGGCCCTGGATGTTGATTCATAGGGAACGTCATCTCCGAATTGCCCTGCCTTCAGGATCTGGGCTTCCACAGTGGTTTCCCGTTTAAGTTCTGACCTAGCCCAACCCCGCTTAGCTTGTGAGCTCTGATTGAATTGCAGCCCAAAGTTAACCAGCAGCAGGGTAGCAGCTTAGATAAACTGCCCCAATGTTTTGTTCCTGCCTGTTTGCTGGAGGAAGTGCCTGGGAAGGGGGGAAGGGAGGTGTTGTGTAACTTTCTTGTTTACTTTCTTGTGGAAAGTGGATGATGAATATTTTTAGTGGTTTGGTGCCTCTTCATCATCCCTGAGCAGATAAGAAATGCAATAAGAGGAAGGGATCCCTCTCCCACACTCCCACAGACTCCACAGCATTGAATATTTAATTGGATTCCCTTTCCTCCTACAAGGTTATCCCTAGCAGTGGAAAACACCGCCGTCTATTCACTGCTCTCTTCCCCTTTGCAAAGGGGGAAGCTCTAAAAGTGTTTCCAACCATTCAAAAAAGATTTGCCTGCAGGAAGCCAGGCATTTTGCCACCCCGTTTTGCCTTCCTTGTCAAGGGCCTGCATGTGACACCCCATTGGGGATTGCGGTTCAAGTTAAAAGGCAGCTTGTGTTTCATCTTTGTTGGTGCTAAGGAGAGACTTTGAGTGCAACAATGAAGCACTTGGAGGTTATTCATCTAAGGTTCTCAAAGGGGAGTCATTATCAATATATCCATTTCACAGCTAAGAAACGGGCTTACCCCAAATCACACAGCCAGTGGCGGAGCCAGAAATAGAACCCAGGAGTCCTGACTCTCAGGCTACTAGAAACCACGTTCCTTTCCCAGAGTCAGGAATAGAACACAGAAATCCTGACTCTCAAGTCTTGTCTTCACTGCAGTGAACTCAGGGGCTTACTTAAGGGATGCCCCTAATCCGGCTCCCATCCACACACACAAAAACCCTCTGGTGGTGTTTATACTTGGGCTAGCTGGCCTATCCTGGTGCTATAGGCTAACACCTGAGTGGTGCTCACACTGAGGCCGGTAACCTGTCTACTTTGTAGTGAAGACCCAAGCTGAACCACTTGAGTGCCACTAGTCCTCCCAGGCCATCCCACAATTCTCCCCATTTCCACATTCTCACACAATTTACTGGGAAAGGATCATAGAACGGCTCATCTTAGCGCAGCACTAAGAACCATAGGAAATGCCCCCGGAAGTCCCAGCGCCGTTCATAAGTGAGTGCAGCACCAGGGTGGACACAGTAACTCGAGGCTGGCTTTGCAGTGCGGTGGCTCCCACCCACGCTAGGCTAGGACAGACCCAGGTGCTGATCACCCGTGCTAACTGCAGTGCAGACACGCCCTCAGGCCGCTGCTCTAACCACTAGATCCCACAGTAATAATGTGCCCAGTGATAATGTGCCCTCAGAACATGTATCTCCATCACCTTTCCTGGCTTTACCTTTAGGCCGAAGAATAATGAACAGCCTGCAAGTCTGTCTTCATACCTGCATTCAAGACTGATTTTTGTCTCCTCCTTTCCCAGGATAGCTGGGGGCTGCACGTTTCTTTGATTCCCTCCCACTCCCCTCATCCCTTCAGATTTTTCTTGTCACTTGCTGTTTGTTGGTTGAGAAGTCAGCCTAGAGGACAAGGTTTCAACAGTTGGTTTTGGACCCCAGGGTAATGTAATCAAAATCTCTGTGCTTCTAGGAGACAGACTGGAACTCCAGGATGCCACTTGGGGATCCAATGGAGTGTGGGGAGCTGACCCCATCCTTCCAAATAGCCCACGGGAAAGGAGATTTTCCCCTAGGGTGAAACATGCAAGCTGGAGTTCTGTTTTTGCTGCTCCAGAATCTGCCACCTCTCTAATCAGCTGCAAGCCAGACATTTCTGTCTGATGGCACATTAGCCAATTTACTGTTCCTCACTGTTGTGCTATTAATGCTCTGTGCCCAACATACCCACAAGGGGCCTGATAGGCCATGTGCACTTTCTGCCATTCCCAATGGTGTGGAAGAGTTCTATCAAGCTCAGTCCTCTGGGTCATGGTTTTGGCACGGGGAGCTACACCAGTAAGACAGGGTCTGGGTAGAATCTTACTGCTGCAAGCATGGTGCATCTG
The DNA here is from genome assembly GCF_013100865.1 of Trachemys scripta elegans. Lineage (NCBI taxonomy): Eukaryota > Metazoa > Chordata > Testudines > Emydidae > Trachemys > Trachemys scripta. The sequence continues at coordinate 150,918,190 of NC_048299.1, forward strand.
CAAAACATCCTGTTTGTGGTTACAGCAGCGGAAGGGGATTAGCTGAGCCTTCTCCCTGTTAACCAGTTTTGTAGCTGTCCTCTGGTGCATCAGGAAAGTCAGCAATGAAAGCACCTCTGGTGTCACAATGGCTGGCCTTATGCTGGCCTTTTGGTTTGGGTTAACCAGCTTGCAGGTGGCATGGATGGAGTTTAAAGAAACGGTTTAGTTGCTTAATGAAACTTGCAATGAGGATTTTCAGCTGATTAAAGCTGGCTTCTCTCCTTGGCGATACAGTGCACCAACCATTTGATTTAATGGTTTGGAGAAATATGCTTTCGATTAAGTTGCTGCATTATTTCTGCCCCAGTCATCCACCTGTGCACTACCCAGGCCTGGCAGATTAGACAGCGGGCTGTCTTATTTTTGTTTTTTTCTTTCCTGGGGCATCATTTCCACAGCTAGCTATTGGCATGCTGCAGCCACCATTCTGTATTGATACCATAGCTGCTCAGGTCAAACATCTCACAAATCTTACTGACTCTAGGGCTTTTTGCCTAAAATGGCCTATCTCTATTGTTGCTCTGTCACTGTCAGCAAGGGAGGTGTAGCATACTCCAGGAGGGCTCTGAGTCTTGGGAATTTGCTCCCCACCTTGGCCCGAATGTAGTGACTTGTGAGGCATGCAGAAAAAGGGGAAAAGGTGTTCAGGAGAGCTTCCAGTTTCTCAAAGTGACAATATTAAAGACACAACAGCAGCCTATCCAAATACAAAGGAAAGATAGGAAGAATAGTAAGAGGCCAAAGTGGCTCCAATATGAGCTCTTTTATAACCTCAAAATCACAAAGGAATCCTATAAAAAGTGGAAATATGGACAAATTGCTAAGGAGGCGTACAAAAGAATAGCACAAGCATTTAGGGACAAAATCAGAAAGGCTAAGGCACAAAATGAGTTGCCCTAGCAAGGGACATAAAAGGCAATAAGAAGAGGTTCTATAAATACATTAGAAGCAAGAGAAAGACCAAGGAAAGTGTAGGTCCTCTACTTAGTGGGAAAGGAGAGTTAATAACAAACTACATAAAGAAGGCTGAGTTGTTAAATATCTATTTTGATTCATTCTTCACTAAAATGGTAAATTTTGACCGGACACTTAACACAATTAATTCACAACAAGGGGGAAGGAACACAAGCCAACAGGGAAACAACAAATTAAAGAATATTTAAATAAGTTAAATGTATTCAAGGTAGCAGGGCCTGATGAAATGCACCTTTGGGTACTTAAGGAATTAGCTGAAACAATCGCAGAATCATTCATGATTATCTTTGAGAACTCATGGAGGACAGGTGATGTCCCAGAGCATTGGAGAAGGGGGGACTTGATAACAGTCTTCAAATATGTTAAGGGCTGCTATAGAGAGGACGGTGATCAATTGTTCTCCACGTCCACTGAAGGTAGGACAAGAAGTAATTGGCTTCCTCTGCAGCAAGGGAGATTTGGGTCAGATATTAGGAAAATCTTTCTAACTATAAGGGTAGTTATGCTCTGGAACAGGTTTCAATGGATGTTGTGGAATCCCCATTATTGAAGGTTTTTAAGAACAGGTTGGACAAACACCTGGCAAGGATGATCACGGTTGATTTGGTCCTGCCTCAGTGCAAGGGGCTGGACTTGATGACCTCTCCAGGTCCCTTCCAGCCCTCTGATTCTATTACAGCTGTTTGATGGGGTCTCTGGAGAAGGCTGAGGGCATACTTCCTAAATGATGCAGGGGGTTAGGAGGCTGGTTGGCTGTCTGAATTCCTGTGGAGCTGAATTCAGTATTGGTGGGGTTTAATATAACTGTATTTATTGTATGTAGACCCTGGGAGAGATGTCTTTATTTTAAATCTAAATAAATAAATAATGGAGCACATTAGGCAGGGGCATTTTATCCAACATGCTCCTTAGATTATCCAGTATCTCTCTATCTAGATTGTATTTGTAGACTTTTATTTGTTGCCCATCATCCTGCTAGATGAGCATCTTTTTGCTCTGAGCGGAGTTGGGCAGAGGATGGAAGTTCTATTTCACAAAGGATTTGGAGATTTTGAAATTTGCATTCATTCCAATTAGCAGCACAACCCCAACATTTCAAAATTCTCCAGGCAGGAAAATTTAAAAAAGGGTTTTGGGGTCAATCAAAATGTGTGTGGGGTTGTACACATGAAGCCAAGGACATGTTACAGTCCAGGCTATCGAAACGGCTAGCTCTTCCAGCTCATTACAAGAGACCTGTCACCAAATGCTTTGTTCCAGCCTCCAGCCATTTGAGACATCACCCCAAATAAACTTTACCTTTGTAAGAAAAATCATTAAATCCCATTGATCTGATTTGTGAATGCCAGGCACTACAAGAGGGAAAGAGAATTTAATCATTGAAGCTCACACCAGTGCAGGGCACCACTGATAGGCTTAAAAAGATCATCCTAATGCGAGGGCCTCCAGTTAGAGCGGATTAATTAATATATCGCTAATGATTTGGAAAGGAGATCGACAGTAAATGCAAGAGCAATTAATTCTGTATAGCTCATTACTGTACAGCCCCCAATGACAGGGGCCCAGGGATTTGCTCTAGGATGGTTTCGTGCTAGAACAAGAGAGTGGCAAATTAAAAATCTTTAGGGAACATACAGGTTGGTCTCAAGCATATGCAACATGCGTGGCTGTTCTGCGGCTCTGCTACTATCCCATTCTCAGCCTCCATCCATGGGAGCAAATAGATACCCTGAGCTCCGGTTGGGGCAGTGGGACCAGAGGTGCAAGGAAGTCACTTCTTTTCACTGTGCTATTTGGGCAAAGCACGTAGCTGCCTGATTTTCAGGGGTGCTGTGCGCTCCCAATGGCTTTTGAGAATTTAGGCTTTTACCTGTTTGGAATTCTTATCCTGGTCAAGTGCAGCCCGTCCTGATGTGTCAACAGTTTCTCCTTGCTGATTCTGAGAGAGAGGGATGAGACTGAGGAAAACCCTCCACTAGCTTCCCTTGATGAACTGAGCTAATTTCTCTTTTAATGGTTAGCGACTGAGCTGCGTCTGAGGCTTCCCTCCTCCACAGCAAACCCTCTCCCACACGCAGACAAATAGGCTGAATATTTAATTGGAATTCCTCACACCTACAGGGTAAAGCCTTGTCAGTAGAAATATAGTCCATTGCCAGCTGGCATCCCCGCATTCCACCCACCTTGTCTCTTAAAAAGAAATCCCTCCCCAGCTCCCCCCCTCACTCCACACCCACGAGCCTGTGCAGACTCATCTCCGTGCAGTTTGAACAGGGCTGTGTAAATTCATGCAGGAGGGATTTTGCTTCACACACACCCAGACCAACACTTTCTTTCCCATCTCCTCCCACCGCAGCCAGAGCAGGTCACGGAGCTGGCATGAGCGTGGGGTTTCCCCATGACGACACAGGGATGATGTCGGCAGGATCAATCCTGCGCTGGCCCTGTGTGTGAGGCATGGCCAATGGGCAGATCTTTCTATAGTTCTCTGAGAATCGGCCAGGAGAGCAAACTTAACTCCCGCAGCCTGGGCGCTGGCTTTAGAATTTGCCCGTGGAAGGACAAAATTTTGCTCCCTCAAGCGCTCCCCTGACAATAGCGTCCAACATACCTTTCCGCCCACCATTCCCTTTCCTACTCCTTCCTGTCGCAGCCACACCAGACTGTCTGGGAGCATTCAGCCAAAGGTTTAGGGAGCATTTGCTGTCAATTGTACTTGGTAATGATGACGTGTTATTGGTGTTTGGAGTCTCAGTGTAAGTGTGATTGAAAAAATGTCTGGAGCTAAAAAGACAAAAAGATTTTAAGGGGGGAGGGGAACCAACCAATTTGTGCCGTTTTGGGAAGTTGTCCGATCTGTGAGAGATGTCGGCTGTACAGGCAGAGTGGCTCTGCTATGCAGGCCACCATATGGGCCCCATGAACTCTCTCTCTAGGTGGAACAGCAGGTGAGCACATTATCCCCTCTGAAGATCTATTATTATGATTTGTATTACAATAGGCCCTAGAGGCCCCATCTGAGATCAGGCCCCAATTTTGCTCGGTGCTGTACAGATGCATTGCAAAAGACAAATATTTCGATCTGACAGTCTAAGTAGACAAGGTGGGAGGGGAAACAGGCCCAGGGATGTAAAGTGAATTGATCAAGGTCACCCAGCTGGTCAGTGGCAGAGGCAAGAATGGAACCTAGATCTCCTGAGACCCAGTCCAGTGCTCTGTGCACGCTGGGGTGTAATTCTATTTAATCACAAGTAAATTATGTGTAAGCAACTCCTTATTGCTAATGGACAGTTGTCTACATGCTAAAGCCATGTGGTAGTCTGGTATGTTAAGGACTTTGCTCTCAAGAAAGGCTTGCGGTAAGGGGGAAGAAAGTCTGATTAGAGGTGCATTGGCAGAGCCTTCTGTTGTTGCAGTAAGGCTGGACTGAAACAGAAGGGAGTGCAGCAGGTCAGGGCTGAGGCACGTGGGAAAGACCTGGGGGTCGGCCTTGGACTAGATTAGGACTAGATTAGCATAAGGTGCTCACAGTGATGAACGAGGTGACTGGAAGAGCTGTTAGGGGAGGGCAGGGGGACCAGGACAGGAATAGCAGAGGATGCTCCAGGTGTGAATTGTGGACCACTGGCCGAGCTGGAATATAGGGCAGTAGTGGAAGAACAGGGAGTGCAGGTGAGGAATGACATGAGGTTCATCTAGCTCAGCATTCGGGAATAGCAGCGTATCTCACATCAGTGCTGAGGCGAACTGGCAGAGCTATGGTCAGAGTGGCAACGTGACCGGAACAGCAGGGGGTGCTGCAGGTGTGTCTACAGAACAGTGGAGATAGCTTGCCCTGCACCAGCCTAAATGAAAAATACAATTTCACTATATGGCAACCTCAGTGCAAAGTATTGCCCAACATTTGGCACCGAGAGCCGGGCACAGTGACTCATGCACAGAGAAAGGGAGGCTGGAGATGGAGTTGAATGAAAGGAGGCAGCTGATTGTTAAAGAGGTAAAGATCGCCTAAGTCATCTTGGGAACATAGGTGCCCCTGGTCATGGAAGAGCAGGAGGTGAGTGAGCTTCAGAGCAAGCAAAGGCCAAGGCATATAGAGGGGGGGAGCAGAGATGAACTGGCCACATCCCAGGCAGTTAGTTTTGCTCTGCTCATGTAGTGATGGGCCAAAACCAGAACCATTTGGCCAAATCCCCCTGACTGTTGGGTATTCTGCCAAGCCCTGGTATTCTCTCCCCCTACCCTTTCCTCTCGCGCCGCACTTTTAATTCTTTTAGAGATCCTCGCTACCACAGGAGTTGGCAAGGGTCTCTAAAGCCATGCCTATTCCGGAGCCCCATAGCCTGCTTGTAACATACCACCCATATGTGCTAGCAACAGTGCACCAGCCCTCACACCACCATTGTGACTGCACTTGCTATGAGCAGGTAGGGTGTTCACTATTATCATGTCCCTGAGTGCCATTGCAGAGCCAGTGTGGACAGCAAGTGCTGAAGTAGCAGCTGCAATGGTATAACTGGTCCTCCCCGTGCAATCCCAAAATGCAAGATGAAGATACCAGGGAAAGGGTCTGATATAAAGCTTCTCTCCTCACAGAAGAAATCTCCTTCCCAGCAAATGGTCACTCATCAAAGAACGATCAAAGTGTGTATTCAAGCTGCTAACTTTGTATCTGGGTCCAAACTTCCCCAAAGTCCAGATATGGGGATCTGGTGTTCAGATTTGGGCTTCTGGGCAAAAGCAGTTCAAATGTGGATTGTGTGTGTGTGTGTGTGCGCGTGCGCGCAGGATGTTAGATATTCTCTGGAATCCTGCAGTCAGCTGTACGTTGTGCAGATACATGGCAACTGATGCAGAAAGGTTACTGAACATATAAATGTTTGCCATGGAATTCTGTGTTGGGGAAATTGGTATTGAGGGTTGCAGAATTCCAAGGGATCCCCTGCTCCAGACCTACATCCCAATTTAAAGACAGACAAAGAGGGAACCTGCTTGTCAAAATGACAGATTTCAGATAAGCCCCTTCTCTCCATTGCAGACCTGAAGTCTCAGAGCATGGGAATCATCACAAGGATGGGAAGGACATTTGGGGGCAGAGTTGTCTTGGCTGGATGAGATTTATAGGGTGGCAGGTGCAGATGTCACCAGGCTGTATTCCTTCCTCTTGAGCATCACATTTTTGTCATTCTGACATTTTGAGTCTTTTTCCCAGTTCCATGATTTCCAGAAAGTTAAAGAGCATCCAGCCCATTCCCTGGGACTTAAAGGCAGCCAGAGGGTTTGCTACAAAAAGGAGAAAGTACCAACACTCCTGGTCTGGAATAGAATCAAAGAGAATTTTGTTTTACATAGTGCCTCATATTCAAGGAACAGGCTAGATTAGCTAGGCAGAACAATGACTCTGCAAGGAAATCAGCCCTCTGCGGAAGCTCATGCGTAGCCTTTGGACAGCAGAATCTATTTCAGGGAGAAGGAAAGTTGGCCGCAATACCAGCGATACCACCTACTCTTGGGCACGAGTGTCTTAGCATATGCCCTGCACAGACCCCCACAGATGTTTCTGTGAAGATGTTTTCAGCTGTTGCTAGGAGTACCAGCTCCCCTCCTGTGGAGGAGAACGTTGCCCAGATGTGTGCAACCATTAGGAGGAGGAGGAAGGTCTTCCAGAATGGAAGAAAGTCAGAGGGCCACTCCTCTCCCTCGCCCTCCCCGAACGAGGGGCTTGAATCCTGCAAACTCACAGTGGTCGAGCATTGTACATAGTAGCAGGAGTGAGGCCCGTGAGGGGACCATGTGGGTAAGCACCTCCTTAGCATGATTACGATTACACAGAAATCCCTGTTGTCTCGGATAAGCCCACTCTCTACTTCCACCCCATCCTGGCTCCCACCCTTTGCTTTAGAGCAGGGACAGGCACTGCTCAACGCAGAGGAGTGCACCCATCCTGATTTGCCTCCAAGCCAGCTGGCTGTCTCTAGAGACACCAGGCCTCATGGGAACAAGGCCGACAGGGAAAAAGCAGAACGCCTGCTCCCAGGCTAGGGGAGCAGCAGAGGGCCGGGAGCCCAAGGCAAGGGGTGTGAGAAGGAGAGCCATTTGAAGCATCAGCTCTCATTGTCTTTTGTACTCCTGAGCTTTAACAGAGACAGCAGCTATTTGTATTCCCTGAAGTCTCTCAATTTAGCGCAAACGAAATGTCAAGAAAGTGGAAGCCAGAAAGAGCTTCCCAAGGAGTGTGTGTGTGTCGGCCGCATTGTTCCCAGCAGAATCTCGCAGAGATGTTTACAGCATCTTTCTTTCAGGGCTGTATTTTTTTTTTCTTTCTCAACAAAAAAAAAAAGCTGTTTGTTTTCTGTCGTAACTGCTCTTTTCTCTTTTCTCTCTCTCTCTCTTTTCTTCCTCCTCCCTTCCTTTTTGCTCTTTCTCTCCCTCACTCAGTTTCTCTTCAATGCCTTTGTACCTCTGTGATCCCAGGTTTGAAAGACCCCCTCCCTTCACATTCCCAGCAGGAAGTAGCAACCATCTGCTTTTTTTTTTTTTTTTTAAGTTTCCCTGCACCTTTGTCTTAAGGAGCCAGGTTAAATATTCTGTAATCAGTGTAATAATACACCTGGTCTAGTTCTCAAGATATCTGCCTTTTGTACTGCGACAGGACATTAATAGTAATTATTCTGCTTTGTAATTGGAGCTTTAAATACTAATTCAAACAGCCAGAGGAAAACCAATTAGTGCTAATTTATCTCTATGTGTTTTGGAGAGCCTGTGTCTGTCATACTGTGAAGAAATAGGTTGGTAATTAGTACAGTTGGGTGGTAGATAGAAGTAATTATCAGATTCTTTCATGTTCTTTAATGGGAGGGGGGAAAACCTAAAGGCTCCTTGACTCTTCCTTTCCAAAGAAGTTTGTACCTAGAAGGAAAGCAGCAAACAGGATTAGGTCTTGTCTGCTCTAGGCTTGTGGCCAAAGATTTCCCACTCTTGGTAGCAATGGTTGGGGAATGCTAGTGGAGACAAGTCAGCAGCCTCATAAACCTCTGCCTGTAGACTGATGTGGTTACCCAATGCATGGGGATTTGAACTGCTATCCCCCTCTTATGCCCAGCAAGGGGAAGTGTGTAACCCATGCTAAAGCAGGGTGGCTTTTTGGTCTCCCTCCAGTGGCTGACTAGTCCAGGCAGTAGCAGACCTAGTCTTTTAGCTCACGAGATAGTAGCTCATGCCTTAAGATCCAGAGGTTCAAGGTTCAGTCCTTACCCACAACATCTTGAGGAAAGTTGTTAGGAGCAAAGGCCCTGTGATGGCTGACATGGGCAATTTAACAGCGGGCCCTCCAGAGCTAAAAGCATGGGCTTGTCGCTTGAGCTAAAGAGCCAACGCTGTAGCAGACCCATATCCTCTGTGGATCAGTCACAGAGGTGGATGTATAACTCATACTGACCAGCAGGTTACACCTGACCACCCCAGCCCAATGGCTTTATGTTGTAGAGCAGTGATAATACAGCCCGGATCCATTGAAGGGACAGGGAAACCAGTGTAATGGAATGGAGAACCAAGCCCAGTACCTGCTGCATGAGAACCCCAAAAGTGGGCACAAGGAAGGGAGAGTCTTCCTGCTAATGGACTGCAAACGTGGCTTCTACAAGCACACACAATTTCAAAGCCATGCTTGCCCACTAGGGGGCGGGCAGCCCTTTTCAGAGAGGAAGTAAGATTGTATTGTAGAGGCATAGACTTTAAAGCCAGAGGGGACCCCTGTGATCTATCTAGTCTAACGTCCTGCCTAGCACAGGCCAGAGCAAACTCACCCAGCAATTCCTGCATCTAGCCCAATAGTTTGTGGTTGAGCTAAAGCAATTTTTTTATAAAGACAGCCATTCTTGATCTCTAAATGATGGCACATCCAGCACGTCCCTAGATAAGTTGATCCAATGGTTAATTACCCACATGATAATGCTCACATTAATATGATACAATACAGAAATGTACAGCTGTACTCTCTAGATGAACAGGAGAGAATTACCCATTAGGAATGATGCTGGTGCAAAACAATGGGACCCCATTTCATATAGCGTCGTTAATAGAACTTGTATGTCAAAGCATGGAACAGAGCTAAAATAGCAGCGGGGCGAGAACTTGAGGTGCAGAGCAGAGAAAAGGGATGTCTTCACCTGTGACATGAAATGAGAGCTGGAGATGTTGAGTCAAAGGGATGCAGCGAGGCTGTTTTAGGCAGCAGGTGGTGTAGAGGAGACCCCGCCACACACACACCCCAGCAGTGGTAAACGGTTGAGAGAAGTTCAGTGCATTATGTACGGAGGGAACAGGAGAAGGGGAGCAAAGCTGGGGTAGAGGACCTGGTTCTGCTCTTGTGACCCAGTTTAACTCCACTTGTGTCAACGGATTGTTCCTAATTTACCCCAGTGTGTGGGAGCAAGATCCAGGGCCTGGGTGGGAGCAGGGAAATTTTTCAAGCCAAGACATTGGATGCTGAAGGGAACAGATGAGCTGGCGGAGTGGTTTGACAGTAGGGGAGGCGGTGAAATTACCCTTTGCTCCATGATCTTTCCCATAGGTCGACTCTTTATAGATGTCTGTGTAGAGATCCCGTTGAAATACAGAGTAGGCAGACAGAAGGAACTCGTGGATGGGACCTTCAGCCCAAAATGTGCCCCACACTGAACATCAGCCCAACATGGAAGGGTGAATTCCCGGCCCCACTGAAGTCAATGGGAGTTTTGCCATTGACTTCAATGGGGTAGGGTGACCAGATGTCCCAATTTTATAGGGACAGTCCCGATTTTTGGGTCTTTTTCTTATATATAAATATATATATATATATTGGGTCCTATTACCCTCCCACCCCTTGTCTCAATTTTTCACACTTGCTGTCTGGTCACCCTACATTGGGGCCAGGATTTCTCCCCTTATCTGGAACTGTAGGGAGCCGGAATACCCCTGTAAAACATTTTTGCCTTATGCTTAGATTGCAAGCTCTTCAGTGCAGGGCTGTTTGTTTGTCCAGCACCCTAGAACAATGGGGCCCTGGTTTATGGCTGGGGTCCCTAGGTGCTGCCATAAAATGAATCAATAATCATAATAATAGCAGTCTGTTTTCATGACCTTTGGAAGGAACAAGGAGGCCTTATTTTAATACCAGACCTTATTCTAACTGAGATGATGTTATCATACTCACCAAAACTCTCCTTGACGGCAGGTCCGAGACCCTAATCATCTGGCTGAACAGAATGGCGGCACTTCTGCTGCTGTTCAACCTCTGCTCCTCTCTGTTGTCATGGATAAGTGCACTTTTTCCGTCTCATAATTATTATGGGAGCTTGATCCCATGTTGTTTTAACATCACAAAATCATGTCCCCCGAGGGTTGTTTTCAGACCTTATTACCACCTAACGCATTTCCCAAGGCAGCCTCATGAATATTAAGGGCTGGTAATGGGTGCAAAGCCTGCAAATCCGTTTCTACCACCAGCACTTCCCAAAGGCTTGTAGCAGCAAGGTAAGCAGGGAGGGGGAGCATTAGACATTGTCACTGTAACTACATGATGGATTTTGTACTAGGGAACATGCTCATATGAACTGCGATCCCCACATGTGCCATCCCCGCAGCCTGGGCAACAGCAGAGCCCCGAGGGGGCACGCCTTCTGGGACCGTAAGAATGACAGCAAATGGGTTATTTTACCAACAGTTTCCCTTTCCCATGGTTCAGTAGCTGAGCCAAGAATGTTAGTGAGCGGAAACAAGGAATCTATCAACTTGGTACAGCCCATGCCATGTACAGTGACCTGCTCACATAGCAATGACAGGGTGCCTGAAATGCTGGCTGATAGCATACACAGTCATAGGTGGCAGCGTGATGTAGTGGTTCCAGACAAGGCCTGGGCGTCAGGAAGCTTGGGTTTAAGTCCTGCTTCTGCTACAGACTTCCTCTGAGACCTTGGAGCAGTTGCTTAGCTTTCCTCTGCATCTCCATGCAGTGGAGATTAACAAGCTCTATATAACTCCCAATCATTTTATTATTATTTAATATTTAGTAAATCAGCAGGAGGGACTAAATCTTTGTGTGTCATTTGGAAAATGTTACATTTTCCATATTAGGAGACAGTCTTTAATCATGAACAACTGATTTATAGGAGAAAAGATTCCTGGCCATGATATTATATTACACCCAATTCAGCAGGGCATTTAATAACATGCCTGAATAGCACAAGAGCCGTCGCACTGAAATCAATGTAAATACCGCTGAATCAGGGCCTAAAGGAGCTCCTTTAAGTATGTACAGCTAGGCTAGATGTTTGCTGGCACTGGGTCGACATGATGATTAAGAACATAAGCACAACCATCCTGGGTCAGACCCATGGTCCATCTTGCCTAATATCATATCTCCAATAGTGACTCAAACCAGAACTTCTGGGGGAGTGTAGAACAGGACAATTAGGGAGTGATCCACCCCTATCTTCCACTCTGGCTTCTGGAATGGCTTCTGCCTTCCAAGCATAAGGTTGCATCCCTGACCATCTTGGCTAAAAGCCATTGATGGACCTATCCTCCATGATTTTAGTCACTTCTTTTTCGATTGTCCGTGGGTATTTAAAGGTGTAAATCTAGAATCAGTTTGGGAATGTGCAGGGCTTGTCACTAGCATTGGCTGGAGGAAATCAACCCAAGAAAATAGAGGTTGAATATTGGGGGGAAACTGCCTACTAGTAAAACCTATGAGACTGTGGAACACTTATCTCTAGAGAAGTGGTTTAACACCCACTGCCTGTGTCATGTACAGCTGGACTGGATGATACACAGTAGGGAAACAGGGCTGCTTTGGCTAAGGGAACAGATTAGATGACTTAATGCCTTTCCACCTCCAACTTCTCTGGGGTTCTATGACTTTACCATAAGCTTGCGATCAGATTCCTAGAAGACGCTGGCAGGAGCAGAGATGGTTGGCACCACCACACTCTACTTCTTTTGATCTCATTTTGATAATAGAATGTCTATGTTTTATTTTCCTTGAGTATCTGACTTGTGGTTACTTTGATCCCACAGTTGTGCTATTAAAAAATAACACCAACCAGCGTAGTAAATTCTTTCATCCTTTTGGGATCGCTGTGCAAACCAAACCAGGAGTTCAGCAGGATCTGCTGGAATTCATTAATGGACCATTCTTTCTCTTTCTGCGCTTTAAAAACCCAGTACAGTCACCTAGTTAATAATAAAGTGCACAGGTCTAGGAGGAAGGGAGCAGAGTTCTATTTTAATTAAACAGATTGCCCCCCTCCTTTATTCCTGCCAATTTAAATCTGATTTTAAAAAAAGACAATAAGCAAACTGTACTGAGAAAAACAATCATTTGTTAAAGTGTGTGTGTGGGGGGGGGAGTAGAATTCTGCCATTGGAAGCATTCGATGTTGAGAGATGCCAGGGGCACACTATATCAAAGAAAATATAATACACTCAGCTTAAAACTAATGATTGCCATATAATTAGATGTGAACCATTGTGCTATAAATGTGTATTCTTCAGCGTGCTGTGATTTTACTGTAAAAAAAAAAAAGAGAGAGAGAGAGAAAGAAAGACAGAAAAACACAGAACCCAGCAACATACTATAAAAAGAACTCTGTTGACTTTTCTGCTGTTTAGTATTCCTTGCCCGTTCTCCCCCGGGAGTATGTAATTAGTGCTTTATGAAGAATGCATTTAAAGCAGTTTAATATTCACCTCATTCAGTCTGAAACAATGTGATCACTGCTTAGACAAATCAGTGCTCCTTACTGACATAATCTGTCAGTACATTACCTCTGAAAAGACCTTTCAAGAGGCTTGGATGTTAATTAGTTGTCTATCATGTATAAACAGAGCAGTGAGCAGAAGGGGCTGCACCAGGCCAAAGACACACAGGGAAATACATTTTTTATGAACATTGATTGCTTTGTCGTCCTGCCCCCCCACACCCAGTTGTGCTGGCTCTTTGCAGAGTTTTGCATGGACTGTGTCTGGGAGGGGAGCGGTGTGTGTGATTCAGGAATGGAATCTGCTTTTCCCTGACTCTGGCATGCTGTAAAGCAGATTAAATTGCCTTTTCTACTGCCCCCCCCGCCTGACTCTGTTGGAGAGTTAATGCAAGGTGTCAGATGAGCTTTTCAAACGATGACAAACAAAGAGCAGCTTCCCCTCGACTCCTGCCTGCAGACCCCAACTGAAGGACCCAGCCATTACACGGCCTCCTCTCTGCCCCCCCCCACCAGTACCCCGTCGGTAGCCGAGTTCCAGTAACCCCACAGTGCGCAGTCTCCGCTCCCCTCAGAGTAGCTGGAGATCAGCAGATGATGTCTGCATCACTGTTCCCGTTTGGAAGTGTGAAACTGCCATACTTTATTTAACATTCCGAATTTCTAATTAGCCGGTGGAGCCGCTCTGTGGGATGAGGGGGCCTCTCTCGCAGTAGCATCTGCGCTGGAGACGCCAAAAGCCTCCCAACATTTAGTGATATGAATACACCAGCAAACAGACACAGCAGCATACTGGTGCTTTGAGGCCGCTGGCAATGCACCCTGCTAACACAGTGTGCTCCCATTCCACAGCACGAGGCCATGTATCTGGCAGCCACATGGGGACAGGCAATGATTACCGGAGGGGAGGGGAGATTTGGGTTTCCAGTCCCAGTACTGCTACCAATTGGCTGCATAGGCAAGCAGCTTTTCTGTGTCTCAGTTTCCCCACCTGTATCATGCAGATAATTACACTGACCCACATTTGTAATACACCAAAGATGTACGGATGAAAATTGCTATATCAGAACTGAGAATGATTATTAAAATGAAGCTTAGTCTTAACATACCGAGTTTACCCACTAATAAATGATGCAGTTAGCTAAGGTGCTGCAGTCTCTTAGGCTAGGTCTACACTACCCGCCTGAATTGGCGGGTAGAAATCGATCTCTCGGGGATCGAATTATTGCGTCTCCTCGGGACGCGACAATCGATCCCCGAATCGATGCGTTTACTCCACCAGCAGAGGTAGGAGTAAGCGCCGTTGACGGGGATCCGCGGAGGTCGATTTTGCCGCCGGCCTCACAGTGGGGTAAGTCGGCTCCGATACGTCGAATTCAGCTACACTATTCGCGTAGCTGAATTTGCGTATCTTAAATTGACCCCCCCCCCCCCCCCGTAGTGAAGACCTGCCCTTAGATTGACACCAGTAATAAAGATCCTGCAGTTAGAACTTAGGTGATGCTGGAGCCGGACTACAGTCCAGCTCCTTTTCCTATAGCTGCAAGACTAACCAGGGTGAAAATTTGCTTTGGTCAGTAAGGTATGCAGATCTGACTTCAAGAAACACAAAAACAAGAAGGTGCCACTTTATTTTCACTAGGGGTGGATGGAAAATGCGAAGTATTTTCTGTGGAAAATAAAATTTTCATTTGAAATATTTCAAAGAATTTTTTTTGATCTTTCAAAGCAGTGCAAATATTCTATTCCAAATTAAATGAAAATATTGGCTCTGATTCATTTTGCCAAAAAAAAATAGAAACAGAAGGAAATGAAAACTTTTTGCAAAAACGTTTGTTCTCTATAAAAAGCCTTTTTCTTCCCCCTTGAAAAACATTTTTGACATACAATTTCCGACCCGTCCTACTTGTCACTTTTCTGACCATCTGACCATACTTCAAGTATTCTTGGAATTTCCAATACTGAATGTGATCACTCAAGCGTCTGCCACCCTCTGCTCGCACTGACTGATGCAGAGATAGGACTTGTAAGCAAGTCATTTAGTCTCTGTTTGCCTCAGTTCTTTCCTGTAATAGCACTGCCCAGCTACACAGGGAGGGTGAATATAAAAACATTAAAGATTGTGAAGTGCTCAGATATTGTGGTAATGGGGCCATATTGGTACCTTGCACAGCTAGATATAGTTCTGTAAGCAGCCATCTCTTGGTCTTTCCCCCTCTATTTTATTTGGACTTTGAGCCATTGCTTGTACTCTGCTCCCTGGAGCACCAATTGGAATCTGGAAAGGGGGATTGGGAAGGGGAGAGGAGTCTTTGAGAATATCTCTCCCTTACAAAGGGGTCCTAACCTTGGCCAAGTCACCTGAGCAAGGATCTCATCATCATTAATGTACTTATCTTCCCGATGCCTGTTTGAGGTAGGAAAGGTTGGGAAACTGAGGCACAGAGCTGTATAAGGCCAGATTTTCAAATGCTCAGCACCTACAACTGGGGCCAGATTTGCAAAAGCGCCCAGCTCCCAACAGGAACCCAAACTGCCCGATTCTTTTGAAAATCACCCTAATTGCAGGGGCTGAGCCCTTGAAAATCTGGCTCTGTGTCTCAGTTTCCCAAACGCAAGCCTGCATTGTAGAGATAAGTATATTCATGATTGTGATATCATTGCTCAGATACTGGAGACCGGGGCCCTTTAAGTACCGAGGTGGATAGATTTACAATATCCACCTAACCAGCTCCTTATCCATTTAAGGATGCTCTGTATATTAACCTTGTGCATCAGTCTACTGCACCGTACTGTGTTAAATGCCTCTTTGAAATCCAGGAAGATTATGTCCGCTGCTTCACCCTGGCTGCGCCTGGCATTATCTTCTCAGAAAAATCCAGCAGATTTCTCCAGCAGTATTTACCCTTTATGGGAACCTGCTGAGTAACATTATCAGCTCCTATTTTCCAGGTGCCCTACAAGTCCCATCCTACACTAACGTCTGCAGGATTTCACATACCACCACAATTAAATTTGCATCGCTGGCCTGCTATTTCCTGGCTTCCACCTTGATTGGTTCTTAACCATAATCCCATTCTTTGCCTTCCTCCCACCTCCCCAATCCCATGATACCTCCCCTCTCGCCTAAACGTCTGTTATTTCAGCGCTAATCTCTTTGCCAGCTCTCTGCCCATCCATCTTCAGTGATTTCACCAAGCAAAGTTGGTTCCGATGCAACAGATCTTAGCATTTTCAGTATACTTTCCCAGGAGCTTTGGGCTGAATTGAGAACCAATATATACAGGGGCTCTGAAGTGGCAGAATTTGTATCTTCTCCTACCCCCTGACTGTTCAGATTATACCCTGTTACTGACATGTAACTTGCCCAATACACATCCATCGCCTTTAGCGTTTGGTCCTTTGTTTCCACTTCTGACTCCTTAACCTTGGCCTCCCTCAAGAAGACTAAGACCAGGTACTACTGGAATCCTATTACCAGCTCCATCTGGCAAGCCCCGATTTGATCATTGTCTCTGAGTGATCACTATATCCCAAAGCTGTGAATGGCCTACATCAAATATTTATATAGGAGGAAAAAAACTTGCCTCTTCGCAAAGGCAGAGTGAGTTTTACCGGCCTCTCGGGGCCTGATCTAAAGACCGCTGTAGTCAGTGGGGGTCTTTCCACTGACTACAATGAGCCATGGGCCAGGGCCTTCAATTCCAAGGCCCATCAGTCAGGCCCTGCAGGAAGATGCAGGAGCCCTCCCCAGCTTAGAAACCTGAGAGAAATAACTGGCTGGAATAACGTCTGCAACAAAATTAAAAAGCCTGAGTATCCATCTGTGAGAATGCTGCGAAATGCCCGAGGAACCGGTGGTTTGTGTCACTCAAAATACTAATCAATCATCGTGATAACATGGGAGTTTTATCTCCAAAGTCCTCTGCTCTAACCACTGGACACCACTCCCGGCTGGAGCCAGGAACAAACCTGGGAGTTCTGACTCCCAATCCCCTGCTCTAACCTCCTGACCCCACTTGCTCATTTCATATTTAAACATGCTGTGCACAGGGTTGTTGTTCAGTTACCTATCCCCTGAATACGGGGACACTCCCCCCACTCCAGTGGACCCAATCTCCCATCATGAGTAGCATGCGGACTCCTACTTGAACTTCAGATTTACGCCTTGGGGTAATCCCAACATCTGGCTACACGGCTCCTTTTCCCTCCCTCTCTTTCTTTCTTATAGTTTTCCTGGCTCCCTTAGTCATGAAGGTGAGGCACTGTCAGACACACAGACATCAAAAACAAGAAGTGGATGATGAAATGCCTGGAGTAATTAAGCTGCAGTAAATCACTAGGCCCAGGTGGCATTCCTTCAAGAGCTCTAAAGAAACTGGATCACGAACTAGCTGAGTTATTAATAATCATCATCCTACTTTGCACCTCTCTGGTGCCTGTCCATTATTGGAGCTGGAAGTGCATGATGATTCACATCCCTGGGGGGGGGCAAATGCTCCCCCCTGCCTCAAGGACAGGGAAACTGAGGCCCAGGGAAGTGGAATGCTTTCCCCAGGTCGTGCAGCCAATCAGCGGAACAAAGACTGGGGCAGTGGATTCTAATTCCAGTGCTGCAACCAGTCTGCTGGGCGAGCTTATTCGGTCTGTGCTTTGGTTTGCCCATTTGCAAAAATGGAGATAAAGTCCTTTGAGCTCAATGGATAGAAGGCCCTCTCTTAGAGAGACAAGGTGGGGGAGGTAATATCTTGTATTGAACCAACTTCTTTTGGTGAGAGAGACCAGCTTTCAAGCTTGCATAGAGTTTTTCTGACCTGAAAGCTCAAAAGCTTGTCCCTCTCACCAACAGAAGTGGGTCCAATAAAAGATATTACCTCCCCCTCTCCTTGTCTGTCTAATATCCTGGGACTGACACAGCTACTACAGCACTGAAAGCCCTTTATGCCAGCTAAGCATTACTGCTATGAAGAATAGAAGCCAGGAGTCCTGAGTCCCCTGTTCTAGCCACTCAGCCCAACTACCAGTACCAACAACTGTGTGTCACTCATTAAGAAAAGCTTCTGCTCATTCAGTGTTCCCTGCGGAGAATGCAAAGCCCATCCCACGGCACACTAAGGGCACCACCTGGTCACCAGATGGGGTCATCTTACTCTCTTTAATAATAACCCCCGTGTTTACTCTGAACCTTATTAGACAGTGACCGCTGCTGCTTAAGTCTGATTATCCCCACCTTGGTGACGGCAGTGCTGCGTAAAACCGAGCCCAGCACAGGCTCCCGAGCTCCTCCCCCACAGGTCACATCAGGCGCTCAGGCGCCCTGAACCGCATTGTCCGCACATAGCCCCGCTTTCCCTTACTGCTCCCTTTCAGCACCCTACAGTCTGGGTCTGGCCTGCCCTGATCCCTCCTCATTAATACACCATCCCCATTTCATTCAGCTTTTCCAGGCTCCCACCCAACGGCAGCCCACGCTGCTGGTCAGGGAGCACACAGAGAAGCCGGAAAGGTGGTGGAGGAGGTGGCTTAGGGATGGCTTGAAAACACCCAAGCTGCTGGGAAGTATGGGATTCTAATCCTGGCTCAGAGTTGGCTTCAGCCCTTCATCCTCCTGAAGGAGGTCAGCTGGGCTCTGCAGCATTTTACTGCATTGGAATCGTGCATGGACGTTAAAGAACCCTGTAAAGGTGCAATAGATAACCGGAGCTAGCTTGTGAGCTCTTCAAGTCAAAGACCATGTCTTTATATAGTTTATTGGCCCCTCCTTCTGGTGCTCCAGACCCGGATATTGAAATCTCTCTGGGGCAGACAGCGTTATTTACTCTGTGTGCATATAACACACAGCACAATGGGGCTCTGATCTGACTGGGTCCTCTTGGGGTGACTGCAATACACTAAGAATGGATGCAAATGGTAATCATGGTTATTTGTATTCCAGCAGCCCTAGCAAGATTAGGGTCCCCTTGTGCTTGGTGCTGTGACATGCACATAGTAAGAAACAGTCCCTGCCCCAAAAAGCTTACAGACTAGATACAAGACAAACCATTGTGCAGACGGGGAACCAAGACACAAAGAGGCTAAATGACTGGTAGGGAGTCTGTAGCAGAACCAAGACGTGACACTGAGTCCCAGGCCAGTGCCTTAACAACACGGTCCCTCTCTCCAGCTCACTAGAAGGTTGCCAGGGTGGACTTAGCCAGATTCCCCATGCCTCTCCCCAAGGTGGCCATTGCCTTACGCCCCAGAGGGATTCTTGTATTGCTAAGGCCTGATCCTGCTCCCAGCTCGGTCTGAGAGCGATTGCTCTTCAAGGCTATCCTCTTTCTTTGCCCAGTGCTAACCATCCCTCGGCTTTACGAGTGCACTCGGGAACTCAGACCTGGTTCCAGATTTCTCAGACAGCCTTATCTGTCTAATGGGTATCTTTAGATCCAAACAGCCCTGAATATTATTACAGTGTGCAAGATCCAGATCCAGACTTTGCAGCTTGGGTCAAGTAGGACATGAAGCCAGATTGGCCTGTCTTGGAAGCGTCAGGCGGCACAGGCAGGGCCTAGCCAACAGAGGGCATATAGCTCAGGTCCATCAGGGCTGGGCTGCCAACATTGCTGGTAGCGAAGCTGCCAAAACTCATCCTGGGCAAGTCAGTTCCAACAGTGCTTGTCGTCCACGTAACTGGAGAGATGTTACATAACGCTGCCCCTTGTCCCACTGCAATCAGGAGCTTGTACTGTACCGCTGCGCTCTTCCATGGGATGCAAGAAGGGGCTGTGCGTTCCAGAGCACGTGGCTGAGTCACCAAGCCTCGGGGCGTTACGTTACAGCGCGCCCATACGTATGTGTGCCATGCTTTGTTTGCAGCTGTTTTAAAAGGCATGCAACAGGTCACGAAGAGAGTGTGATCTGCCTGTGATATAATCCCTTGATTATTTGGTGAGTGCCAGCCAGTTGCCCAATCTCTGACTCCACTAGTCTGTCTCTTACCCATTTCAGTCCCCCTCGCATTGCTTGGGGCTTTGGGGAAATTGCTCCTCCAGCATGCCAGGCCTGTGCCCTGCAAAGCTCCGACATTCTCATTGGTGACAGAAGCACATCTGACTGTGTCCATTGAGCAGTAGCATTAAGGTGACCAAATGTCCCGATTTTATAGGGACAGTCCCGATTTTTGGGTCTTTTTCTTATATAGGCTCCTATAACCCCTCCACCCCCATCCCGATTTTTCACATTTGCTGTCTGGTCACCCAGAGTAGCATTTCCAGGTGCTGTGGTGCATGCGACGCCTGGCAGTTGCAGGCGTCTAATTTTTAACAGGGTAGCAGGGTACCTCATCCAAACTCATCTCTAGCAAGATTACAGGCTGAATTTAAGCCTTGGGGACACACGGCTGAGATGTCATCAGGGGACTCCAGCTCTATTTTAGCCTCTGAAATGTTTCAGGCTTCGAAATGCATATCAGTCAGTAAGGTCCTGGTTATTTTCACAAGCCTTCCCCTCATCTAATGGCTCCCTTGAAGTCTTTGTGCTTCATTTCTGATGGGAGAGACACTAATTGGGGCAAAAGGACAGCCTTAGTGCAAAGACAATTTTATCAATTACCCAGCAAGGACTTTGGAATTGGCTTAGCTTGACAGGAGTCCGGGTTTGTCTCCCTATGCGCTAGAGCTGCAGGCAGGCTTCCTACACACTCTGGGTTAATTTCAAATGCTCCTCACTAGAACATTTCCAAATACCAACAGTCACATTAATACAAACACGTGTTACATATTAACTAGGGCATAAGCTAGATCCTGGCCTCAGATACTGTGGTTATGAGCATGGTATAGGAATCCAGACAGAATCAAATTGAATCTGTACAAGCTCCTTAAACTTTGGGAGAATCGAGGTTGGGCTCTGAAATTTGTTTAGCTCTGTTCCATCCAGAAATATATATTTTATAGTTCCAGCCTCTGCGCGGGGGGAGTCCCTGATTCATAGAATCATTCAGCCTGCACACATATCAGATGGAGTCACCGTGCAGGCCTCTGCTGAAATCCCACTTGGCAGGGAAAATCAGGCTGTGTTAAAATTTCTCCAAGCTATAAATCTAATGTGCGTGTAAAACTCCTCCAAGCCTCTAGCCCTAACACTCAGGTAAACCTTTAATTCCCTAACAATACAGAGCTAAATCCATAATTCCCTGGCACCATAGCCCTGTGAATTCAGTGATCTGCAACCCAAGCTCCATCTGCAATAAACAGCTCTCTTCCCCGGTAGCCCAGCTCTGGCTTGGATTGTAGCATTCTTGCTTAGACTGTAGGTTGTACAGGTAGGGACTAGCCATATTTTGTGGCCTGTGCCTCACCAAGTGTATTGTCAGCATAAAACAAACCGTACACTATCATAATTGTCCCCCTGCTAACAGAGAAGGTGGAAGTGTGTTTAGCGGTTGGAGAAAGACATTGTGCACCAGAACTCCTGAGTTCTACTCCAAACTCAAGCCACCTGCAACTCAGTTTGTCCATCTGTAAAATGGGGATACTAATAGCTTCCTCATGTCCCAGGATTGCTGCAAGGCATAGCTCCTATTTGCAAAGTACTTTGAAATGCTTGGATTAAAGGCACCTTCTATATAAGTGCAAAGCATTGCCTATAAGGAGAGTGCCTGTGTGCATTATCCATCATTCTTCCAATGCACGTGGGGGCAGGGAAAAGGAAAAGTGCATGGAAGCAAAGAACAGAAGTGCCTGAAAAGAAGAGAAGTGCCTGAACCTGCTGGTGTCAAGGTGTGTAACCAGCCCCCTGTTGATACAATTCAAAGGCTGAAACATTTCCAGTTGACGTGATGTGTTTGGAACGGGCGCCCCGCCTGCTCTGGAGATTACTTCAAGGTGGGTGAAGCGTTGCCAGCATCCGCGGAAAGAGTTTTCCCCGGAGCCTGCTGGAGATAGATGAGCTCTGAGTGGTAGTGAAAGGGTGCAGCTGTGGAGAGACTGGCAGCTGTAACAGGAGACCAGCCATTGTGAGGCACGTTGGCAGTGCAGAACAGAGAGGCAGCGAGGGGGGGAGGAGAGCTTTTGCAGGGAAGCAGAGTGAGCTGACAGGTTTCTGAGCTCATTAGCATAATTATGACAGCGTTCTCGGTTACTCCATGAATTGTATAATGCAGGTCCCAGCTGACTGGGAAGTGCTTTTCCAATCCAGCAAAACCTGTACAGAAGCCCCCCCACCCCCATTAAGCAACTTCCCTGACTCTCACACCATCCCTAAATGGAGGGAGCACACATCTCCTCCACCTTGTGCTGCAAGACACCTCTATCAAGACAGATTTCCCTGCGTCTCCTTCCGAGAAACGTGCATTCAGAGCCTTCCCTTTCTGAGTCCTGCAAATCAGGGAGTCTGCTTGACCAACCAAATGGGGAACATTCCGTTACGGGCTGCCTAGATTTGCCATGCGTCTGCAGGGAGTCCTGGTGTCAGGGTGTGTGACCAGCCCTTCTTATCCCCTGTTGATACAGTTCAAAGGCCGATACATTTCCAGTTGATGTGACAGGTTTGGAATAGGTCCATTGCCCACTCCGGAAATTGCTGCAAGGCGCATGAAGCATCCCCAGTATCTGCTAAAACTTGTCCCCGGAGCCATCTGGAGATGATCTCTTAGTGATAGTGAAAGGGAGGGAGCCCAGTCAGGCTTCTGACATGAGACATTTTCCCCATCCTTCCAGGCTTGGTGGGGCTCTAAAATTTGCCACACTGGTTGATCATCAAATCATCAATTCATCAATCCTGTTGTGTTGTCCTACCTCCTGTAATGGCCAAAACTTGATGCTTCAAAAAATAAAATCTCTCAACCCATAATGCATTCGCTCTATTTCAAATGTAGTGCTTCGTGGTGTGTTCAGATATGTCAATCTCGTGTCTTTGTTTTATGCAAACTGCACCTTTAAATCTCTAAGGACTCTCCTGTCTGGAGAGGCAGACAGCCATGTTGCTTTCAGTTCAGTGCAGACTGTCACAGAGGACACGTGCACACACTGTGCTCTTCCTGTGAGACCTTACTTTTGTTCTTTCTTTTTTTATTGTTCTCTTGACTTGAAATTAAAGTAATTTTGACCAAGAGTTTCTCCTTGCCCTTTGCAAGCAGCCATCACCACTATTCTGATGGTTCAAAAACAAAAACAAACTGTCATTCATCTGCTCTATTGCAATGGCCAGTGCTCAAATGAGGTGCTCTACATGGGGCTGTGGGGACACAGAATTGCTCCCTGGTCCTGGTAGGGATTAACCTCTACCCTAAATATTATACACAATGTCCCCTAGATTAAACAATGCTATTGATTATAAAACCACGTAGCCTTGGTAGAAGCTAGCCACAGCATTTAAACTGACCTAATGTGGTGATTTCCAGAAGCCGACCATGAGCGGTGTAAAGGATTAGTTCCTTGTGTACTTGCTGATAATTCTGTCAAGTGAACCCTTCTCTGACACATTATAGGACAGCCTCCAAAAGAGAGACTGGTGTCCCCTGCAGCAGATGCCTGCTGTCCCATGCATTGGGTTATGACATGACAGTAAAGCCTTGCATTCAACAAACTATCCTTCAACAAAGCACCTAAGCACACCCGTAAGTCTCATTGAAGTCAATTGGACATAAACATGTCTCTAAAGTTAAGCTTTGTGTTAACTATCTTACTGAGTAAGGATGGGTTTAAGAATGGGTCTAAATGGGCTGAACTGGAACCAAAGTCAGGGGGGAAAGTTGGCTGAATATCAGGAACATTTCCCGCCCGTGAGGTTTACAAAGATGTGGAGTGGGTGGAAGTCTGTGGCTAGGAGCACTGGAGAAGATGCTGGAAGCGAGGAATCCTGTACTGGCTCCCCTTATAAAAATACACATTTGTGTTCTAGAGTAATGGGTCCATGGGCCCATTCTGCCCCTATTTAAATCTACGGCAAAATTCCCATTGAATTCAAAAGGAATAGAAGCAAACCCTGGAACATCACAATTTATGTTAATGTTCTTGCAGTCTTCTGTCCCATTATTACTGTAGAATACCAGGTCACACTTTGTATGAAGGGTACATTTATAAAGGGTTAATAAAGGTTAAAATATTGTTATATGGCCCAACAAGTCAATAGGTTGCTCATAACCATCTTTATAACACCTTCTACTGATGGGCTTATAACTAGCTATGACATATTATTCATGTCTCTAACATGCTTATGACATCTCTTAATCCTTATTAACGCTTGTTACATTGTTTATAAATGCACTCTTTATATATATTCTAGTATTTTTGTAAGTCTCGGAGACAGAGCATATATGCGCTACGTAAGTATTTTCCACATATTATTTACAGTCTCCCCAGCCGCCCATAAAACTTACTCGGCTGCATCCCCTCTGCCCTGGCAGCTGAAGGGTTAAAGCATTAGCTGAATGGAAGCCTCCGAGCTTCACCCCCGAGTGCTCGGCAGCTATTTCACAATGCCGTTTTGTAGTTTTACTACAAGTTTCAGACAATGAAGGTGTGTCTGAGCTCAGTGCCTGATTTTGCCCATTGTGTAGGCGTTCAGTTCAGTGCTGTCTTGTCAACACTTGAATATGTTGAACATCACTCACACGGGCATTCTGTAAGAAACCTATTAAGTTAATTACCGAGGCTTTGTGTGTGTGTGTGTGTGTGTGTATCTAATGTAAAAAACTGACTTTGCTTCCTTTCGAGATACTTTTGATGCAACTCGGGATCGTGGTGTGGTGACATCTTGTTTATTTCTCTGATTGGTACAGTCCACTCAGTGTAAGATTTTACATTGAATCGTTCCCACTCAGCTTTGGGAACAACCGGAGTCTGAAGTGGCGATTGCATCCTGAGAGAGACCCCCCTAAGGGGATGGAAGCCTCACTCCCTATCTGCCCCCCGTTGTAATTGGATGGGATAGAGATGGACCCCTGAGAGTGGTGTTGAGCCTTCAGTAGAAACCTGGTAAAGGGACCACGGGCTCATCTGCACCTTAAATATAACTAAGTGGGGCAGGATCCAATTACAACAGGTCTACACTGCTGGTTAAGTTGATCTAACTTACATCACTCAGGGGTGTGGAAAAGGCTACCTCCAGCAAAGCAAGTTTCGCGCTGTCCACACCGGCACTGTGTCAGCAGGATACACTCTGCCACCAACATATCTTACGCTTCTCGCCAAAGTGGAGTAATTATGCCGATGGGAGAGCGCTCTCCTGTCAGCATAAGCGCGTCTTCACCAGACATGCTGCATCAGTCCAGCTGCGCCGATGTAGTGCTGTAGTGTAGACAGGACATAACTGTGCTTCCATTTGTTAAAACTCTGGTCAGTCCAAAGCTTTAGCTTCTCTCTATATCTATCTGCATGCATATCCCTCTGTCTATCTGCATGAATACCCTGTATTTAATGTCTAACGTATCTAACCAATGTACTTATATGGTCATCTCTCATATCTGAGTGCCTGGCAAATGGTTTTAACATCTTCATCCCAACAGAGACCTGCCCCTGCCATCTGTGCACCCACCCACGTTTTCTCCAAAACAGTGAGTGGAGAGCTGTTGGTTTTGTTCTGGGCTGTACGGGACCGTCCCTGCCATGAGGTGAAAACACAGACAGGCAAGTGGGTTTGTGCAGGACTTTCCTTCAGAAACCCTGCAAGCGAGTGCTTAGAAATAACATCAAAATAACCACATATAAAAGGGGCACCTGCTCCTTTATTAGCATTCGTTAGTTAAAGTCCTGCAACACTCTCCCTATCAAGTGGGTAAGTCTTGTTATATTCAGCTGACAAATGGGGAAACTGAAACAGCAACCCCCTCCCCCCCAGTACTCCCTCAAAGGTACAGGATAAATCAGTGGCAGAGCCAGAAAATGAAGTCAGGAGTCCTGACTCCTGTTCTAACCACTAGACAACACTCTCTCCTAGAGCTGGGAATAGAATCCAGGAGCCCTGATGCCCAGTCCCCCCTACTCTAATCACTAGACCCCACTCCCCTCCCAGAGCTGGGGATGGAACCCAGGAGCCCTGACTCCCAGGCCCATCCTCTCCCCATTCCAACCTCTAGATCACAACTCGCTTGGTGCAAGACTCTGGTTGTTGCGGTCTGTTTCCTGTTTTGACATTAAAATATATTCATTGCTGAACCTCTGTTTCCCTCTTCTTTTCCCTCCAGCCCCCTTCCCTTCCAAGTCTGAGAGTATCAGGTCACCCAGGATTGCCTTGGTATCCCTGTTAGCAACCTAATATCAAAGCACTGGACACATCTGAGTCAGTATTTGAAGGATAACAAGCCTGTGTGAGTGATGATGAAACATGGAGCTCTTTACTGCTAACACAAGTTCAGCTCTGCTCAGACCTAGAGTCATTAATCTTATCATCTTCCCTGGTCCTTCTCTAGCACCCTCCCTCTGAGGATCTCAAGTTACTCCCTAAACATTACTGCAGGTAGCATCACAAGCCAGGTGGGCATCACGCTCAATTCACAGGTGAGGAAACTGAGGCCCACGGAGATGGGACTCGCCTCAAGCCATGCTGTGAGTCAGTGGCAGAGCCAGAAATAGAACTCATTTCCCAGAGCCGTTCCCAAACCATGACACGGTATCTGAGCTGGGTTTTGCACCAGTCAGCCCAGCCTTAACCCGATGCAGGGCGCTGGCTCGGGGAACCAGCGTGGCAAGAGTCCAGCTGGGCTAACAATTCCCCTTCTCCAAAGGGCCGTTTCAGCACAGCAAAAGTCTAAGCACTGCATAAGGCATCCCTGGAATTTGCACACACCCCAGGTAGGGAATCTCAGCCCCCTCATTTCTGCACTCCCGCCAGGACCAGGGGCACAGAGCTCCCTGGCACAGCGTGCCAAGTTCTGTGTGTGCTGACAGAGCCCCAAGCCCTGCAGGAACCATGTTCCGGTTGACTTTTATGGAAGCAAGGGAAGTACATGGTATTGTCAGAGCAGCTTTGGCAGGAGCCGCAGCTGAATGCCTGCCAGGAGTAAAATCATGCAGCAATAACAGTGCTTTTTAGCATTAACCCCTCTTCCCCAGGACAAGATGGCCTGGTGTGGTTCCTTCGCTCACTGGGTCATGCCGGCAGCCTGCACAATGCCCCACATGTTATGTCACACACACCCTCACACTTAGGACCAGATTCGGGAACTCCTCTGAAGTCTAGGGTGTTAAACTTGGGGTGCTTTTAGTCCATGGTAGAGCTCCTGTTCCTTTGCTGACTCAGATCTGACTCCAGGATTAAGCAGCCCCAGCAAATAGCCTTAGTTCTGTCCTTTGGGACCATGACGTTGTCTGTGGGCAGACGGCTGAAGGATGTAGGCTGTGGCAGGCACAGCTAGGAAGCTCAGAGGCCAGCACATGAACTAGCTCAGAGGAAAGATTGCCAGGGAGAAATTGAGAATTATTATTTTTCTCACATCATCGAAAGCCAAGCAAAGGGTTCGTTCATTTCCCAAAGTTCTCATTGTTCCAGGATCCAAAACAAAGTGTGTGGGGAAGAGGGGAGGGGGCGGGGGCTCGTGTTACTCAAATGAAAGACATTTCCTGTTTGAATCTATAATATCCCAAAGGCAGTTCTGGGTTCTTCCTTCGCAAGTTGCCCCCCCCCCCCCCCCCCCCCCCCCCACAA